>NW_019214513.1:0-126104 GCF_002532875.2 Varroa jacobsoni
CTTTCTGACAGAATATGTCTGGACTGGTCGCAAACAATCGAACCAAAGATGTCAATCTTCAATACTGTCTCAAATTGTCCATTGAGAAATATGTCTATGAGATAGTTATGTAACAAAGGATCCTACCGACGATGCTCGTCTATCTTTTAGCTGTTCGAGGCGCAACAGCAACCTATTAACTCAGAAAGAGGGAAAATTACTGCACATTATATGGACACGAAATCACAGCGTAAAACATTTCAGAACAATTTTATTTATATTCAGTTGGTTTTACTGAAGTATTAACGATATTTTTTTTTTAATTAAATAAGTGAAGACAAATATAATTGTGCACATTTAAGTTCTCAGTGCACCTGGCACGAAAAATGACTCTGGTAATATATGACTTAAACATAGTGCCCACTAGAGATGCCGATCAACACGCTACCTTATTAAGAAAACAATCGGGCGTCCGTTGATGTTGAATATATCAATCACGGCGAGTGGTGGACTCCTGGTTATTTATTGATCTACTAGACAAATTGTTTTTTGTTAAGCGTAAAATGCTAGAACGTGTTGAAAGTATGCCTTACCTATTTTTAGCTTCATACATGGCAGTCCCATGAGCCCTCTCGTTGCGAATAAGATCAAGTTCGCCGCGGTAGTTTGCCTTCATTTTGTAGCCGTGATCAGCTTTCTTTTTTTATCCCCTCAGTATATCGTATGTACCAGGGGTGGCAAAAACATCGCAGGCTAAAAAAAGTGCCGAGGTAATCGGCCATACGTTCGGGAGAATCGTGAAGGACATAATGGTTACGCCGGTCTGTCTAAGGCCGTGCATCGTTAAAAGCTTCCTCTACACACTAGCCACTTACAGCTAGAAAAAGATAGGGATCTGGTCTTTCCAGATTTCCTTGTGGCGCAGATAGGACGAACCGACTCAGCTTCGTTATAGAGATGTTTGTGAACCAGCAGCAAGAACGACAACTTACAGGCACACGAATGGAGCGGGCAAACGCCAACATAATGGAGCGAAAATTCGAAGAGAGAATCCCCCATTTGCTTGCTTCGATATCGATGGCATCAAAGAGAAATCGGAGAAGAAGTAGAACTTTGTAGATCGATCTGGCGGCATCGGTGTGAAGCCGTTCGACGAAAGCATCTGAGCGTATTTTATGCTGCGTTGGCGCTGTGAATCTGCCTTTTTGTCAATCAAAAGTCATTTACAAGTCTTGACAACGCCAAAAAGAACATTCGCTGCTTATACGCACAGAAAAATACTTGCTGCAAATTCTTGAAAAACGGAAATTAATGACCACAGAAACGTCCTAAAGAGACAACTACAAAAGGCAACGTCGGAGCCGATTAGTAGTTGGAGGAAAACATCAGTGAGTTATGATTGAATCTGTAGATGATATAAGACTGATTTACAACAATGCGAACAGACCCTTAAGCTTTCCCAATTGAGTGACTCCATATTAAGGACTTCGACTGAACTGTGTCATGAAATTCTGTGTCGCACAATGTTTGCCACTTAAACATATAGAAGTTTGGCTCCATACCAAGCGTTTCGCTGAACGTGGCATCAAGCGTACCTATTTTGAGCCGCTATAACATAGGGATTTATGCACAAGCAATACTGCTATATATATATATATATATATATTTCAATGACGTTCACTTCCCAATTCTGTATACCTTTCACAGTTTAAAATGCGCGCTAGCGTTGGAGTAGTAAGTGTCGCGTACTTTTATACGTATGTAAAATCAATCGATGGTATCCATTATCGCATGTTTATATCCTGTAGCAGAAATTTATGTCGAATCAATTATATGTGATCTGATTATTTAATTAGTGGCAATTGATCATTTGGAGTGATTTTAGGTGACTTCATTAAATAATGCCATACGAATGGCATATACCGTTGGAAAAACCTCAAATAAGACCCGACTAGGCCCCTAGTGGAGGCAAATCCTATACGCTATGCCTAAATTACGTTAACTTGTTCACATAGAACTACTAATTAAAATTGTCAAAAATAACTTACAAGGAAAAGATCATTTCAGCAATTATTAACACTATATTAGACTAATAGTGGGAGTTTGGACATGCCACTACTTTCTAACTTCGATGGGACAACTAACTAAGCTTTTCTCAAATAATTGTGTTCTTATTTCAGCTAGTTCTCATTGAGTATGCAGGACACCATATTTATCTTTTGTTTAATCTTTTGTTTTAATGCGCATTTTCGTGTATACATCTCATTTTAGTTTTTGCTGTTCGTTGATTTGCTTTTGTCATCAATACGAGATTTGTGGGACATCATCCGTGCTTTAATCAGCCTTGCCTGATTCGAGCATACTTATTAAAGTAAATGCGATGTAAGTTAGTCGAACGAAAGGTCCCTCGAGTTGTCGCAGGACATCGCCGCTCATCCTGGTACAGCGAGAACTTGCACTTATTACTGTTAACACTCCGGTATCTCTTTGTCGACATTGAATATCACCAAGAAATTTGCGTTCTAATAAGATAATAAAAACAATACTAAGGAGATTTCTAATTAAAGTAACAATTTTGTACATAGGAAAGAAATTTGAAACGATAAAAAGGGTTCATGTTTTATGCACTAGTCTGTTATTTTAATCAGCTAAATGAAATAATAATTAAGTTCTAAATTCGATGCATCAATCTATTAATTCGCAAGTTAGCAGTGGTTAGTGACCCACAAACCAGTCAATTGCCGTACTATGTGCCAGCATCAACTTTCTTTCCAGCTATCTAGTGTCTTCTTATCCAGATCCAGCTTAGCGAAACTCTAGGGCAGTACGGAGTTTGCCCAAAGACCAGCCGCCCGACGAGCAGATCCAGCCTCACTAGACAAACGAAAGAAGCAACGGCAGCTGTAGCCCTCGTACCCGCATAAATTCGTCTCCCTTTAATAAGAATTGGACGGCATCGGTGTTGGTAAGCAGCAACAGTATGAGCGACGGATAATAGATAGTGGCCACTATAGTAGCAGAAGCCTACTGCGCAGCGGTTGGAAAATATAAGGATATTCTCTAGCATAAAGGACAGCCAAAAGGCGGCGTAAAGCCCGTGGGGCATACGGACAGACGCTCTGCTAATTGTGCCACCACACCACTACTACTATTACCCCTGACTAACAGACGGAACATCTGGCCTCGTCTCAGATCGCGCTCTGTTCACCGGTGAGACAGCAGCATCCGGTGGACAGTCTGCGCCCGAATTGACACAAAGGACACTTAAACTACACAGATACTGCGGACTTCAGCTTAGCATAGCCCAGCTCGGTCTGTTCTTGCCCGGTTTAGTAATCGCCGATGGCAGCAGCAGCAGCAGCAGCAAAACCATCATTGTCTGAAAGGTCAGCAGTCGAACGCAAGGTCAAGAAGTCGCTACGAAACAGCTAGAGAGGAGGCAAAGCAAGGAAGGAAACGCTTTAGGAGCTGTTGAGGCCAAGAGTAGCAGTCGCAGTGGTTATAAAGGAAAACAGCGTAGTACATGAAGAACAGCGACGGGCGGGACGATAGCAACGAAAACGCCGGATACATCGACAGCAGCGGCCAAGCGGTACCTTGCCTATGCAACGTTTTCTGAGTCTTGTTTAATCAGCCAGTACCTGTTATATAAAGCTCGGCCAGATCTAGAGGTTGTCGCGGACCTGCCAAGACTGTAGTAGTTCAAACTGATGGAACGCTGGTGGCGCTCAGGTTTTTCGAGTGGCCAATTTTGAAACTGCAGTTACAAGAAATATTTATTCCACCTTTGTAATTGTTCGAATTGTCTCTATCTGAAGTGAAGGAATTACTGTTTGAAAAGTTTTGTAAGTTGTAGTTCATTTCAATGGACGGACCATCAGGCTTCGCTAGACTATTTGCAAGCTGATTAGAAAGACGTCTATTTCCACATTGATGTGCTTAAAGGCACGCCTAGCGGTTGAATTGAAATAACCACAGGAGACAATATGGAGGAGTTGTTGAGATTTTTAGAGCTATTTCTTATTTAGCTGACCGACTCAGAAATGCTTTTCATTCACACATATGCTAACATATACATTGAATAGCAAGGATTCGTACTTTTATAGTTGCTCTTGTAGCAGCAATGTTATATTACATACGCTGTAGAAGATGTTTTTTTTCGTTATTAATGTGACTACATAGAACATTAGAATAAATAATTGAGGATTCAGTGTCAATTTTTTAGATAGGCGTAAAATAGCGGCAAGACGTCCAGCCAAAGTATTTTCACTATTGCAGTACGATTAAAATATGTGTGATGGTTATCAGACTTTTTGATTTGACTTCAATATCTAGGAAAAATTGAAGAAACAAAAAATATTGGTCTAATTTATGTTACTCTAAAAGGGGTCGTACACAGAAATCCAACTTGCTTTCAGTTTTGCTGGAGAAACCGCTAAAAGGATTTCTAGATAATGAATTTGCTATTGTTTGTACGCGTTACTGATACAGATAATGCTACTAGCAAATTATGGAGAAAAAGAAGCTAAAATCGGACAACGTACTCTGTATTACGAATCCGATTGGGACAACAATGGCCTACCGGATACGTAGCGCTCATAAAGAAAAACTGCCGTAGCCTACAGAACTCTTGTTATTCTTTGCCATTCCAATACAGTTTGTTCTGCTTAAGAAAGAAAATGCCTGCCGTCGTACGACTCGACATAGCCTTTCGTAGTGTTAACATTTATAATGAAATTATTCTAGAGAAATTCAAGTATCTTTGCGAGCCCTCTTGTGACGAAAGAAAGCTCATAGGACCTCCTCTGAGCCTTGTTCTTCATAGATATATATATATATATATATATATATATATATATGTATATATATATATGTATATGTACAAATATAGGCGGAAAAAAGGGCTGAGCACGCCTTATTACAGGTGATGTAGTCCTCTGCTGGTATCTGACGGGTCCTTTTTTCTGCAATCCTCATACACGCCAGCTTGTTACAGTTTAAACACAATCTTAATTCGAGCATCGCCGCGCTTCTTACATTGTTCAATCGTACGCAGACAACGAAATAAGAATATCTAATTAATACGAGCTAGAAGGTTCGTTCTGCGGTACCGCGGATGAAATGACGCCTTGCCATTTTATGGATATTAATCTGGATCGTGATACGAAAAGATAAAGGTAAATAGAAAGGCCGATGTTGAGAGTAGCGAGGTCTAGGTAATGTGCATCTCTTTAAGTGCATAGCCATGGTAAAAGTAAACATATATTAGTAGCTGGTTCAAACTTAGTTTTGGTTTTCGTGTTGGTTTTTCTAGAAAAATCCCAGAAAGCCCAGCAAAACCCATAGATGGTATAGCATATCGCATCAAATCTGACACTCTGCAATGTAAGTTTACTTCTAGCGGGTTTACTTATGCCGTAAACCCCTTCTGGATAACCTGCGTAGTAATACACCACGGCTTACAGCCGGGGTGATCTAATATGCAGAGACTCGAGGTTAGTAACCAGCCCCGAGTTACTATAATTAATTGTAAAAAAAAAACGATCCAAAGCGTTCGCCGGTATATTGTGAGACTGTGATTGCGTTTTAATGCACTTCTATCTAACCTACTTTAATAATAAGAACAGCAGCGAGCCTATGTGCAGCTAAAAATAGTATTTCTATTACGCATATATTTTTCTTGCTAATGGCATATACAGGTACGGTTTTGTTATTTTTAGTGAAAATTGTCCACTGTATGAAATCAGCATCTGAAATTGGATGTTGTTATTTGCTGCGTTCCTTTTTAGATCATTCTAGAAATAGAATAAAGATGTGGCAAGATTACGCCCTATTCAAAGAATGTTTGGTAATGCTACTGAACATTCCTGTACTCCCGTATACCTCAATTTCTTTTTATATTGTCATGGCCTGACAGAATGCACCGTCGAAAAGTCCCGCTTTTGGGACTCTTGTGATATTTTAAGTTACGATTCTATTTACGATGACTATTATGTACATATAAACAGGGTGCTATAAGCTGAATAACTACGGAGCGTCGAGACTTACTTGTTGATTTTTCTGCGTCACGAATATTTTACACGGTAAATTGCCGTCAAATCTCGATGGGTTTCGTCTGAGAATCGAGGAAGGACAGGAAGTGTCATTTAGGTATAAAATCCGAATACAGGATGCAGACTGCCATCGATCAAGTGTTCATCTCTAAAGTTCGTGTGATAATTGGCTTTAGATGAACGCTCGACCGAACCTATCGGTCGCTGGCCAGGTCTATAGAAATGTTTACGCAAGCGAAGCGCAGCACCTGTTTCGTATAGTATAACGAGTGTTCTATACAAGTGCTTCGGCCCCTATATGCTTATTCCTCAAGTACTTTGGTCGTCTATGTAGGTTCGAGTACTCTACCCTTGAAAATGCTTGCATCTCTTTCTGAAACACACGGTTATATATAATTTAATAACCATATATATATATATATATATATATATATGGTTATTAAATTTATATGCCGCCGGCACCCGACAGCGGCTGCTGAACACCACTTAAATGTTTTGATATCTCTAGATATGGCTGCTGTTGCTTGATCAGCACGCACCGTTATAGGTAGCAAGCCATCAGTGCCTCAGTATCGGCAGTTTGGGTCGCTTGAAAAGCTATAAGCGTATGTCAAAACTGAACTCGTTCACGCTTACGCTACTAGATCTCTTCCCACAGGTTGCGGTCGACCTCCGCTACTCTGCTTCATCGGCATTGGCACCTTATCGCCTGCCACCAGTATTCCCAGCTTCGTCTACGTCGAACAACCTGTTTCTTTTGAGTTACCAATGCATTTCAGATAAGCCGCATGGAGAAAGCCGTAGCAGCGTTCTTGGTTGACCCAACCCAGTGTTACGCACTAGTGGGTCGTCGTAAACTCTTCTGCTCTAAAGCGTAGCGCACCTTCAACCGTCATTAGTGTGCGCTCAAGGTCACGCTAACGAGAGGCCTCAAATGTAGGTGTCGAAAAAGAGTGTGGACAGTAGAAGGTTCAAGCGGATGCACCAGATATGACCCGTTGGATCCGCGCTGGGTCCGATGAAAAAAGCCGTCGACGAAAGAAAGAGACTGAATATGAGGTCACTACTAAGGAAGAAACCAAGCTGGCGTTTCAGTAACAAAGTAAAGGGCAAAAACGTTCAGACTTGGTAGAACCTGCGGGATCGAGAAGCAGTGCGGCGCGTCAATACTCGGCAGAACTCCGACCTAGCGACGAAACGATCGTGTTAGTTCCGAGTCGGTGACATTGGGAACGATGTTAATGCGGACTAATTGATTAACCCTATCGTAGAGAAATAAAATGAAATACAATTTTGTAAAATGAGTGGGGCATTTGCGTTTGACGATCTCTTCCACCTGTTAAAGTCTTTTCCTCAATTTAGGGGTTGCATTCTTCTCACGTTTTGTAATTGACTTTTAACAGTTGGTTGGGAATCATTTATTTGGCTTGCAACAATAGGAGTACGATGGTAGGAGTAACTGTAGATAGCGTTGGTGATTTCAAGGTTAATTGTCGTTTAATAAATATGAATTTGTTCCGCTGAATTTGTTGGCCTATTTAACAAACTCTTAACTTCTTCTATACGTAGTTGAACTTCTATACGCGAAGAAGAGAACTGAGAACGTGAGACAACACACGATACATGATAGCTGCAGGCTGGCAATACAGTTTAAAAAAGTGTACATTATAGGCATGTATATAATACCGCCAAAAACTCTTAGACACAGAATAGGTCTTAGATGGGTATATTTTAAAATTTTGTTTATGTTATCAGATGTGTAGTGTAGACTGCATGAAGATTGACGACTATCAATAAGAGCATTTTGCTTCATATTCCTGATTTATGTGGCGTGATGAAGCTCATATGATGAAACACACACAGCGACCTCTTTTCTTGCTGAAACCATATGTGGAGAAAAAAACTTCGATACCTACCTCTTCTATTCATACTAATTACAATATTTCACATATTCTCTAAAAAACCTGAAGTGAGACTTCAAATTTCAGCACTACTTCTATGCTATACCTGTGATCTTTAGATAATAAATATGTTCATAATAAGTGTTTAGAAAGAGCAAAGGACAGAAACACAATTGATGATGCTATGTGTCATTGAAAGGCACGAGTCGTCTGTTTTATGCTTTTCGACATCCTGACTTACGTATCCACTTGTATCTGTTCCACTTAGAATAGGACCAAAAAGAATGTCCGTTCATCGACAGGACTGGGAAACAGAATGACGACAAGAGAGAGAGAGAGAGAGAGAGAGAGAGAGAGAGATCGAGGGTCGGATTTTTTTATACGGGCTCTTATATTATTACTAGTTTGTGCCTGTTTACCCGGCCGTCCCTTACGCTGTGTCGCACCCTTTGCATATCTAGTCATTGTCCGTCAACGAATGACACTGTCATCCTTTTCACATCTTAGTTCATTTTATTATCTTACTGTTTTGCTATACTTGAACCTTTCTTCTTATTCAACTTTATCGTCCTTCGATTGGCATTGAAATTTTGTTGGCCGCAGACCACAGCTGTCAACGTGTCAAACGTGAACCAATTCCCTTAGGGAATACGTGAGTATTGCGTGGTTTCTATTCAAAAATTAAAATGTATGCTCAACCATTCCTTGGAGGACGGATATGATGATTCCCTTACATCAGCTATTATTTGAACTATACATATTGTGAAAATTGTAAAATAGCCATAGATCATGAAAAATCAACACTATTCTACCGTGTCGTAGTACATTATATCGTGTTGAAGAAACTCGTAAAACGCTTGAGGAATAATCTGACAAACGTAGTTATATTGAAGCGTGTTCAACCGTTGACCCGAGTAAAAGGTAGTACACAAACAAACGAACTGTTTACCTTCTACGACACCTTACCCACCTTTTTTTTGTAGATCCCTTCGGGAAAAATGTCGCTACAGTCGTATACGGTTAAGCTTATTTTGGTTTACTTGATTCTTTTATGGCCACCTATTCGATAACAGATGAAGATATGATCCGAAAGCAGTACACTTCGATCTAACTAATAGCAGAGGTCAAACAAATTTCTTCTAAAACTCACTGCACCATAAGCGGTATAGCAAAATCGAATAAAGGATTTAACCGAATAGGGGACGCTGGGCCTTTAAACGTATCCAGCCTGAATCGGCGTCGATGTCCTTGACCGCAAACTATTTCGACGTGTAAATTTAGATAAAACTATACTTAACTCTAGTAGAAATTAGATGTGGTAGCAGCTGTGAGCTAAAACTAGGACGTCAACATATTAATCATAAAGTTTTAGAATAATATTTCCAAATGAGAATCTTATACTTTATGCATAACGATGTATACATATATACAGAGAGGGCACGGCACCAGATATGGGTAATTTTTTGCTCTGGTCCTAAGACCTTATTTAACTTAAAACAATGTTTATATACGTTAGCAGTATGATTCTTGATGGTCATGTTTATTCGACATAATTACGTATTTTAAATCGTACGCGAATGGTTTCTTCTGCGAATCGATTCTGCAAACGCCTTCATGATAAAGGCACGAGTCAAAGAGTCAGCGTCGTCCATATGAAAACTTGTTGGCCTCAAGCTCAATAATGCTTTGTGCACAGTAACCCAATCCGGTTTGTTCGGGGACACCCCCCAGAATACGTTGGTATTTTCATAAAACCAATAATTTATAGAGCGACGCTTTTAGTGTTACGTCCGTCTCACTTAAAAAACGACAATGGCGTGGCGTCTTTTTCACGGGCACCACACAAAATTTACTTCTATTTACAACGAGTATAATGCTTGATGAGAAACCACCAATCATTTGTGAGTTACTGATGATAGAAAATGCCTTGTCAAAGAAAAACCGACGACTATCTGTTTGTTGAGCAACCAACACTGGTCATATATCTTAGTTCTATTGTCCTCTGGGCGCATCTATCCGATTTCGATCCTGATTCTGTCTGATTCGAGCAATGGGTAGAGCTTGAATAATAGCTAATCTCGTCAACTTCCGAAAACGCCATTAACGAGCTCTTTGTTTTCTTGTAAAAGAAAAAGCTAGAAAAAACTTCGCTTGATGCCATAAGTGGCGGAAAACGCACGTCCATTACAATGAACTGTCCACCAGAAAGTGTTCCAGTTTAAGGTGCCGCATCTTGTACATATATTTATAGGGTAAATAGTATCGGTCGGCTTAATTCGTCTGCCACTCGTTACTACTTTCTGCTTGTACACCCTCTTGAAAATTATGTCTATTCTACAGATTTTCATAACTACACGTTTTACCACTAGACAAATAATATAAATCTCTAGATATGGATACAGATTGCCCAATCGACTAAAACAATCCTAGCACGTCAGAACTGGCCTCGATTACAAAAAATCATAAAATAAAGCAAAGAAAACAAGTACTTTAGTCAGCTACGTGTCCTAAGGACTTTATCTGCTTGTTGAATATTCGTTAAACTCTACAACGGTTATTGTTACGAGTTATAACGGCTGGATCATTTAAGTGGCATCGTTAATGATCACTGGAATGGGTCCCACGAAAGGACCTAACTGCCGCCTGGTGTTTTCCTACTTGCTTTTGTTTACTGCACGCGGCACGCAAATTGTGCAGGTGTCTCTGTTTTGGGGCCCGCGTCGTGTAGGGGCGTCTAATATGACCTGAGTGTGTATATACAACGCACAAGTCGCGCGCTCTGTATGTGCACTTGGTAAATTGTTCGCAACAAGTATTTGTTCTTCTCATATCAAATCTAGGATTTTCAGGGTTTTTTTTTACGATTTAGACGCTCATGTAGCTCCCCAGACGGCTTATCCGGTGATCCGAACATTATCAAGAGCTCCGTGTTTACCAGTATTGTTTTTTTCGGGTCTAATAAATGTGAGGTTCAAAGAACGTGTATACATGCAGACAAAAAAGAACAAAGGTTCAAGCTGTACTTTTAATCCATAGAAGATTAAGACCTTATGAGAGTGCAAACATTGCTTTACTCATACCTTGAGATTCACATCTGACGAGTGTGTCTGCGTAGATTTTAGGAAAGAACCTTTATTATCTAATGGACGAGCGCGGAAACTTCAGTAAGACATTAGGATTGTAAGAACGGTCCCTATATACCAAACAGTTATAAGATATATATATATATATAAAGGAAACAACAAAATATTGTGAGCTAGATTTCGAATACGGTAATTGACTCGACTGGCTCCGCATTAGAAGCAGGTGGTGGACCCTATGCAGGTGCAGTAGGATTTGTTCCGGCTTACATTGGATAACTAAGTTAATTCAGCTAAATTTAGACGAATGCACCTACAATAGACCTATAGGTTAAGTTGGGAATGGTCGATCACTGGAAGAGGAAAATTATCGACGCTAACGGGATCACTAAAACAAGGTAATATGTCAACTTACTCATTATAATTGGGGGCCTGTGACACGACGGTGAACTTGCTTTGCTTGGGCCCTAGTATCATTGCAACTCTAGGCGCAATTCGTTAGCTGTTGTAACATAAATAAAATTTTTAATATTAGAACAGAACGATCGGATGATTGCGTGACTGTTAAAACAATTTAGCGAGAGTACGAGATAACACCAGGAAGTTAGAATGATATAGGGCGTACGGTTTCTGCAGCAGGGTAGTTTGTGGCGAGAAGCAGAGGTACTACGTTGGGCTCGGCGTAACAGCGTAGCAGATTAATCAAATCAGCGGCAAAAACAGCGCGGAGCGGAGCCCGTGGGTCCCTGTGTTTCTATTTAATACGCTGACCACATATTAGCTTGTCAAATCAGTTCATTCAATTGCTCCATATTACCGTGGCTTTAGGAAGGCATCAATAAACAATATATCCAATATGCATCGGCATTTACTTGCTCTCTATTTTTTTTGCCTTCTTGGATTTTCGTCGGGTTTCTTCAGGTTTCGTCGAGCAATTGTTTAGGTTACTTTAGATCGTTGTGTTTTTCGTCGAAGTTTTTGTGATGTAATCTGTTTCTATTTTTCATCTAGCGCTACGATAACTTGTTATTCTCTAACGGGAATTTTAAATGATCTGCCGAAGTCATCAACTTTTTTTTAGCCAGTACATGGCACGAACTTAAATTGTACTGCTGTGATCTGTGTAAGAAACAAAAATCGTTTAGTCAATGTAGTACAGAATAGTGCTTCGGCAGGCTAAAACTATACATAACTATATATATATATATATATAGATGCTGAACTTTCGTGCTTGACATATAAAGCTAAGTATGCAAACATATCGAGCCACTGCACTTGTCTGTTCAGAGTACGCTTACCTAGGATCTGTTTTTTTGTCAGGATACGTTGCCCAGTATTCTCATCGCACACATGAGTGATGAAGGTGAACTAAATAACGACGGATCCGACTGATGCTAAACAGGGAAATAGAAGCTATGATTCGGATCATACAAATATTGTTGTGCCTTACTGTATATTGTATGAGACACAACAAGGAACGTCGTGTACGTTGTGTGAGAAAAACGGTAATCATGTAACAGCTTCCTTATGCCGTAATTGACTATATTAGCCAAGGGCAACTAGCCTGACTATAAAAGTTTACTGGAGAGGCAACGGCTTTTTCTGTCCCATGGTTTAATTTGCTATCATTTCGCTCTGCAAGCCTGTTGGCCCTATTTTGTTTAGGCTAAAAAATTTTAACTCGGACTCCAAATATTGGTATGTCGGACGGCAACTATGGTCGTTTCGATACATCCTATATGTCTTTCGTTAAGGTTAAAAACCTGCTTGAGCAACCTGGTAGAGGTGAAGTATATACAACAAAAACCTACTAGCTAATAGTTGTACTGAAAGCTTGATAAAATTTAGAAATAGCTTTTATAGTCTAAAAAACAGTTTCAACTAAATCTTTGGAGGGTCCGATGGGGATAGCATTGAACTACCTTTAAAGGAAAGTAATCACTAAACTATTATATTGTAGCTATTGATAGGTCACTATGCGTGAAACATATATGGTTTGCATTACAAATAGTTTCTACAGTCTTTTTGACATGAGCAAATTGTGAAGTGAAAGAGGAGTCCAGGACACTGTTTTTTTTTCCATAATTCTATACGTCTACCTTCAAAGTCGCAGGTTATGATGAGCCGACCACATCAGATGCCAGGCGAAACGACTGTGATTTAATTCCGTTCGAGTATTTACTGTTATCATAGTTTCCCAGCTACCTTTATTGTATTTACAGTGAATGTAATTGTGTAGAAGAAACTTAAAGTTAGACTAACTGCACTGCGAAAAATAGTTGAGTCAATTAACGGATGCCCAGGTTATTTGTGACTGGGTCGCGAGAGTAACACAACCAGTATCATAATTATGGTCCATTGAAGCATGTTTAGACGGCGCACGTTTTTGTTTTATGATTTACGCGTTAGATACGTACTTAAGCCGTTAGGTATTAAACGGCTGGCTTTCAGCACGCCCACGTTTGTATTCGAATCCAAGCTACTACGTGTCCCTAATTTTGGTAGGCAAGCACGTTACCCACCGCGCTACCAGGGGAACAAGTGGTACACGGTTACGCGTATATAGCAGTATAATGTGGTCTTAGCATTATTGAACGATGTTATTCACGGTGTCGTGCGATGAGACCTGAGATGGCACCGTAGACAAATCACAGACTCCTTCAAGGTCACTAGTATATTCAAAGTAATTCGTATCAAGCTAGGGGCGTATATCTCGGACAACGAAAGGTGCATTTCTGCTGGTTGCCTTCGAAAAAAGCAGGCTAGAACATCGTCAATTTCGTCCCGACCGTAGCTTTTCGATGAGTACGAGTAATGTTACGGTATTTATAGAAATACCGAAACCGAGCCCGACTGAAAATGTGTACAGGTCGGGCGATTTGGGATATGTCTATGTTGTGCAAGGGGAACAATCATCTAACTTCTGCTTATCATAACATCGGCACCAAATTACTTGTAATAACTGTTGTATGATTAAAGTAACGCAGATTTAAAACGAGCGTTTTTCATCCACCTCGCTTTGTATCGCTACTGACACTGCATCAGAGACTTTGGAAAAGATAGGGATGCTTAAGGCTGCCGAAAAATCGCCTTAGAAATTAAGATCAAGTATCGTTTGTCTGCCAATGACAGCGCTGGGTTTGAACACGGAACGGCTATTAGGTGCACTCTGCAAGAAAACGTTGTTTATGTGCTTAATGTAGACATAATTAAGATAAAGCTTGATACAGAGCTTATCAAGCTTTATCTTAATTATGATGAAATAGAGTTTGCTCACATCCGAAGCGGGTACCACTCATTCTTCCCTATATGGATCTGGTTTATTTTCAATGGATAGCATTAAAAAAAGTTTCCGGTCTATTAGAAGGAGGGTCGGCTTTGCGCCCTGAATGAATAGCGGTATCACAGAATGAGACACGCAAGGTATGCCAGTTTACAGACCTGGCCTCACTAAACCAGCACGACAGTTCCCAGTAAAAAAAGGATAAATCGAAGCCTTGTATTGCACCCTTCGTGGGTGAGCGGAATCTAGCTTAGGCTTGCAGACCTGAAAAAGATACGAAAACGGTTACTCTTGTACAATCCGAAATCGAAGGCTTTGTGCGTTCAACGGCTGGTGGGATAAGCCAATACACAAAAGGGGCCGATTTCGAGGACCGAAGGACACTTGATCAGCGGGTTCCGCATCCTAACCAACTGCTAGACGCTTAACAGCCTGATCTTTTTTTAAGGTCAAAAAGTAAAGGTGAAGAGTTGTACAAATCAGAAAGCAAAACACGGAGAAAATTTCGAAGAAGAAAGTGGCTGTTAATAAAAACAGGCCGCAGATAACTGTTGAAGAGGGGATAACTATTCAGACAGACATTTAATGACATTTAGAGACATATAGACAAGGCGAAACATCTAGAGAGACCTCGCGCAATACTTCGGTACTACCACTGATATTGAGTTTATATAAACCGCAGCTTGGGTACATGGCATTGCAATAATGATCTGGATACCGCAGTACTTTTGCCCAATTATTACATACTTGTCTGCTATCTTCCGAAGAAGATTTGACTCTATGGATGGATGTTCCCTATACAAAATAAGACTAAAATTAAGAACTAATTTTATATTTTCCTGGCCCTTTCCGGCCGATGGAGGAAATTTACGGTGTCGTACTCATGTCATAAATAGACGTTGCGCTGTCCAATTTATGCCAAACAGGTGGAACGCCCTACGGAAATAGGTGATTTATACAATCGTTCAAAACTATAAGTTTTATTGAACTTATTTTCGGTATAAGTCTCATATGTTTCAGAAAGTGTGACTCATTTTAGCTGTAACAGCATTTAGTACTTTTATGTTTATACTTGTTATAAAAAAGACTCGACTTTTGTGACGAATGGTCTACATGAAAGCCTTTCAGGAAGGCCCTTCGGTCTTAGGAAACACTACTGAATAAGTAAAACCATTTATTCGTTTATTATCGTATTCAATACCAATGTCCGGCATTTACAGCAATACTTAACGTATACCTAAGCTGCATTTTAGGCTGAGTTTGCAAAATCTCAGCACTGTTCTAGGCTCTTGTTAAAGACAAGAGCCTACGCGAACGTAGTTTTTCATTTGAAATTTGGCAACTGGCCTTGTCTTTGTACCTAGGCCCCATTTCGCAGAAATTGTCTTCTAGCCAACATTTTAAATTTCTTCATTATCAATTTCAAATGTTATAAATTTATGAAGATTTAAAGAGATATGCTGTCGCATTGTTCGGCGCGTTAAAGGAAGTACAGGGCTTGTACTTCCAAAGAAAGTGAACTTGTGCCCTTTTACATGAAAAGCCTTTATAATCGTTTAAGTTGACCCAGTACTACATTATAGATTGTATTGTTTCAATGCACGAGGTCTAAATCCGTACTTTACAAGACACCATTCTTCTCTGATTCATGAAAGAAATTTAACTGCATTACAAGGCCGCGTACAACATATTCCTAGATGGCCAAACTGTAACATTGGTAGTTGGTAGTTTGGGGGGGGAGCGAGCTTCTAACGATTCTGCTATGCTCTGATTAAAGTTACGAGTGCCGCACCCTTTTACAATGGTGCCATAGGCGCTTACCTCTGTTAGTGTAACAATGCCCGCTGCCTGACTTCTAAGGGCATTCTTCACGATATGAACATCACGCAAACTATGAATCTTATCAATGAATATTCATAGAGGTGTTATTAATTATTGATGTACGTCTTTATCATTTATTTTCTTTTGATCAATAGAAGAAATGACTGCCCCTTAGATTCTGCTCTATGAGATCACATGTTGGCTCTTCGGAGCATATTTGCTTACTAACGTTATGCCCACAAATAGACGAACTGGGATATACCATTCACCGGAGCCTGTTATTAGGTATTGCTATCGGCTGGATTTAACACCGATAAAATTATCAGTGTCGTTTGTTAGTTAAAAGATTTACATAGAAAGCAATGTGAAAATGTTCTTACAAAGTTTGTTTGATAGCTCTGAAAAATTAAAAACAATTTTCCCTATGTTCGTTACGTCATGACGGTGAGTGACATTGTCAATAGACTGCTGCCAGAATACTTGTTATGTGCATCATGAGAGACGTAATCGGAAAACCGTGATATCAGATTTTTCGATATTATGTATTATAAAATATATATTATATAACATTTTTGTTAAGCTTTGTTTTTAATTTACTGATGCATCAGCATCTGCTGTCCCAGCTGTATTATGTACTGCATGTGACGTAGGGACGGAATGAACACTCCTCTTTAGCATTTTATTTTTTAAATTAAATATTCATAACAGACTTGTATACATCTCTGCAGATAAGTTACTTGTTCGAAAATATGGAACCTTCAAAAGAGTATTCTTTATTGCAACGCTTCCTTCGTCACGTTTTGCTGATGGGCAAAAAATGGGCTAGGCAAGCGTGGCAACCTGTTTCCCTCTGTATGTAAATCGTCGTTAGTATCTATATCTAAATTTTTTCAGCACTTTGACAGTTAGTAGATATCCCCTGATCTCCCACTTTTCTACCAATTCCTTTCGTACTCACGAACTACGGATGACCGGCATCATGACAGGGGCCTTAACCGTAATTTCTACACCAACGGCATTTTAACATCGTCGTCGTGGATCTCCTTCGCTGCCACTGCCACTATCTCTCAGTAAGCTATTCCCTTTAGTTGTATTAATAAACCCGTAGACACCTAACGGCCCGCCCCAAAACTCTTATTACACTTGTCAATCTTTTACCGTGCCTGTCGCCGGCGTCATCCTAGAAGCTGGCCTGGCAATTATCGTTCGCGTCATCTATGTATTATGTCTCCGTTTTGTCTCTCGTGGCCTCTTCAGTGTTTGGTCCGACATGATGTAATCAGGCAGTGGGAAAGAACCGCAAAGGCCGTCTGCGCGAACCGTCGACTGACTAGTTTGCAGCGTTCTAGGGTTGTTGTGACCAACTTTAGATAAAGGGAGTAGGGATGGGGCGGAAGTGTGGAGCTTTCCTATCCGTCCTTTTCAGCTGGGTGCTTCAATCTCTGCCCCGAGGCCGATGCCAACTCGCGCCTCTTCCGATACCAATTGCTCGGTTCCGCCTGGATCTGTATGAGCCTGCCAACGGGCGGACAGCCCGACGACTAGCGACAAAGTCGAGGAGAATGGAATCTCCGTGATCTTTCTGTGGGCTCTTGCTCAAGTAGGACCGTGTGGACACTTCTTTCGCTTTCCGACCCGCGTAGGTCTGTTCGCTGAGATAGCGTACCTTTCCCATATGATTGATGCAGAGAGTTTAGAAAGTCTCGTAGAGCTATGGCGGCCAAAACAAAGTGATATAATCTGGAATGGCGACATCGCGTAAAATCTTCGAGAAAGAAACAAATTCACAAGCGAATTCTTTTCGACGACACGTGGTTGCAGCTACTTTACTAGCTCGTTTGAAACAAACTACGACCACGCCAAAGATAGTTAACTAAAGACGATATTTATCCAAGGCTAGTAGCAGTTGCCGTTTATTGTACTTCTATTGCTTTGTTTCTATTAGACGATGGCCAACAGCCGTTTCCTGAGGCACACATTTGCTACACAACTTAGGCGTTCTTAAGAGCTTTTTCATTTGTGCGATCGTCGCTTTCGTTGACAGCAAGTGCCTAAACAGTATGAGTGCCTTCTAGCGTCCCTGACCTCACGATAAACTAAAAGGTAATGAGACGAGAAGCTTCCATTGCCCGATAAACTACACTCGATATTAGCGTCTTTACTCTACGGTTAATACGACGACCTAAAGTTACTTTGCGGGTCACTTTCAGATACTTGCCATCGCTGACGTTGCTATCTGCGTTGTGCTATCGCCCCAATAACGTGTTACTAGGCCAGATCTAGTATTTGACCGACTTATCTCAACGCAAGGACGCGTTAGCTAATCTCGCACGAGCCGTTCTACAGGCGTCTGGGGTGCAACAACCCTACACCTCTTCAATGTTGCAAAAGTGCTACTTCGCCACAGGGCCGGATAGCAGCGTGACTGGCGCACATGCGACACCGTCAAATATTTACCTTGGCCAGTGTCAGCCCCTAGTCGAGGTTTTTTCAGCCGAGGACAAATTTATAATACACCCCTCTTTCCTTTGGCATTCTTGTATATATCAATGACGGGGCTTGAACCAGCGATTTCCGCCAAATGCGATAGGCCAACTGCATTTATATCTCAAAAAGGGCAACTGAAATGAGAGTTCATCCCTCCACTCCTTTTGATGTATGAAAAGTTGATTTGAGGAGTTCCGTCACGAATTATTTCGCCGTTATTTTAGCTGATCCTGGTCGCTGATAGCACAACTAGCTATAGTAGGTAGTAGCTTATGTAAGCTTGTATAGTTGTAGTTATGGCGTTTCGCCTATTTCAATATCTTCTTGTGATTATACCAAGATGAGTCCAATCATAACCGTATCGTTTTAACTGTCACTATTAACCTGTTCTAATAGTAATTCTAGTAGTAGTAGTAGACACAGGGTATACCTTGATTGCTGGCCCACATTTTCACAGCCATCCCACTGCAATTTTTCGAAAAACTCCGCCGCATAAACCCGCTATTATGTTACAGATATCGACCTTAATAATTCTTTATTTCAACTTATTGTAAATTATTCGGACTCTAACGGTCCGCACGGTAATACGAGGTCGGCGCGTCTGTATGTTATTCATAGAATAACATAAAAGGCACTTTTGTCGCTGTCCGTTTTGATGCTAAAAAAAACTGATCTTAGTTAAAGAAAAACATCAGTTTTATATTTGAGAATAAGTAGAACACATGCTACGTTTTTCCATTAACACTAAATTGAAAATCTTTTAAAAAGCTTCGGAAATCAGCGACTGTACCCAGATAAAATCATATTCCAAAAGAACATTGTTCGCAAACCCAGCCATTGGGTTTGCGACCCAAACATTGATCTGAGATTATTTCATACGCGTATTTTACAGATAGATACGTTCATACGCTGGTACACAACGCCAATTATCAACCTTTAGACCCTCGAAGATGTCGAATCGGGATCAGAAAGCTCATTGCACATTTTATCTGTAATACAATTAAAGCAATTGGCTACCAGGCGAATGTTGATACGATTATAATATTGGGACTAGAATATCTGGCTGTCTACAAAAACAAACGTAGGCCCACCGGAACCATCGAAGTCAACTGCACGGGCGTTCTTAACCCTTATCGCATTGAACTATAGTGCACGACTGTGGCATTTACATCAAATAATCAATCAGATATGGTCATTAGACATATTCGTTAACCAAGGAAGCGCAACTTTATTAGAATTTAATATAATATAAATAATAATTTAATATTGTTGTTAGTTTGTCTTTCTCGTCGTTTACTCACTGATCCATTGCTGATTACCCGTATCCGCTTGCTCAGTCGGCACCAGCGATGTATGGGGTGCGAGGTGCTGGCCGCAACACTCATGAATGTAAGTTTTGATGTAGTCAATGAAAATTTCGCATTATTAAATGCTTTATATAAATGCAGCTATATAACGCTTGACCATCAATCAGTGTTAGGGCAGTCTTTTGACTAGCTAAACATCGGTTTGCCCCACTTCCGCCAGCGACAGTTGTGTGTCCTAGCATTACCACAATTTTTGATGTCACCTCTTTCGCTGTTACAGCTAACTACTAGAGCTAGCAACATAAGTGGGCAAATAACATTGGGAGAACGCAGAGGCCCATTATTCAGTGACCACGAGTCGCCGTCGAGCAATGTATAAACATCATGCGTCCCCATACATTTATTGAACATTGGTAATAAATGGATAAAGCACGGGGGGTAGTAAAAAGGACAAAGGGGATGTGGATAGAAGTAGCAAAAGGCTCTGTCCATATCACCATTATTACCAGGTATTTGGAAAGTGCGCGTCACAACACGGAGCTATATCGACTGTTGGCAGTCAACATAAAGTTGTTTTTTTAGCTCAGGATACATGTGCAACAGTGACGAATAGTACGTTTGTACTACAGGCTAAGCAGCAGTGTTGACAAGTACATTTCTACCCCCTTTGTGGAGTTCAATGAGCATGAAGGCTGTGATATCCTAGACGTGACCGCTGTTTTGAGAGTGATTCAAAGTGCCAGTCTAACATGCTACAAGTACTTCGTAATAATTCTCGGCTTCTTGTAAGGAGGCGAGCGTCACTGCCGTACTATATGATTATAATACGACTACTATTGTGCTCAGCGATATGCTATCTGGGTCTGACGTTGCTTTCGCCCCATGTAAACTGAATGATTTCAATTGTACGATATACAGCAATTGTTTATATGCAACAGTTGCTTTACTGTGGTTGTATGTTGCACGTACATGTATACATTGATATACAGCTGTAACAACATACGTACATATAAGTGAAATCTGGAATTTCTCTTTCTAGTTGTTTCCAAGGTCCCTATAAACAAAAACAGATGCTTCAACGAATCGGTCTGCATGTACCATTCCTGTGTGTTCAATACGACCATAATTTCTTCAATTCGATTCCTAAATCACTCACTAGCAATTTTTAAAATAGTTTTTCTTTAATTTACCACAACACTTTGGTAGTATTCGTACGAGTATCTGTAAGTGTAAATTCGCTAGTGTCACGCTACGTCAAGCAAAAAGTCCAATTGGGTGAATCTTGGGCTGAGAATTAGCTGAAAGTTTCAGAGATACGAGAAAAGGACCCAAAACTGATGCAGGATCAAAACTGGGCTGAAAATGAAAAAAAAAAAAAAAAACACGCAGAAAATCTCCAAAAGACTAATGTTTGGAACTTATCTGGAAGGTCTATTAGCGCTTGATATTCTACTTTAAAAACGATCGTTGAATTTCTAATTTAAAAAAATGTAAAGTCTTCTAAATCTAAACTCTGTTTAGGGTCAGGTTTGCCTCGTAGAAGTATTTGTTGGATTTGGCAGAAACTACATAAAAACTGGCGATGGCGTGGAGCGTTGATTTCGGATAAAGATTTTTTTCATCTTGGGGCTCGTCTTTACCCCTTCCGAAAAAGTTTTAATTTCGAAACCGAGCATGAAGCAAAGGTGTATTTTTGTAAAGGCGTACCGGTCGTAAGTGGTAATTTTTTTTAATTGTTTGTGTATATAAGTCCTATAAAGAAAAAAGAGAAGTCAGTAACTTTGTTACCATACACTCGCTCTATTTTAAATGTTTTGAATAGGACAGAGTTTTGGCTAATTCTGGTGCTTAGGATTATATTTATGCCTATGCACATAAGTTTGGAAAGAACATTTGGATAAATCTACAATAATTATATTAATTATCACCACCGTCCAGATACAGATCAACTCTAGAGAGAGTTAAATAGTCATGTAGTGGTTAGTATGTTGAATGCAATACTTCCAGTTATATTTTAGACATTGCAATTGGATGCACCTGAAAGCTAGCTGTGATAACACAGGACGCGCGTATTCCATTCATGTAGTTAGGGTGTTTGAACACGTTCGCTGTGACCTTTATGGGGCCTGTTGGCAGGCTAACGCGTCCCTGTGGTTAGCTTAATTAATGAATAACGCATTCGTGGCCCCCTTTCGATGGCCAGTGGCCACTCGATGCTGCATGCTTGAATCTGCAGCGATAAAAAGGATTACCGTGGGAAAAAGCAAAGTACAGAAGGAAAGCTTGCATTTTTATATATTGGCGTATGTCTACAGGTCACAGGCTTGAATTCATCTGGACTGGTGAACATGGCGCTAAAATAGCAGCCGAAGAGGCAAATGAAATGGATTCCTCTACAAAGTGTCTAATTTTCTAAGCGATCATACAGCGTTGATCAGGAACGTAGTTATGAACACAGCCACTATACAAAAAGAAAGTTATCTATCATCAAAACTAATGGATGATCATCTTGTCCGTTCCACGGGATCTTTACGGAACGTACTATCGCATAGCGACTAACTTTACAAGGACATTTCGTAACTGTTTATTTTTTCAAAGACTGACTTAAACCAAACTACAGATATCCTATTAGACAATAATTTATTTGACGTAGCTTAACTTACGATCCTAAAATAATTACAGAGGCCTCACAATTAATTTTCAAGCGTGATATTACGTTAGGAGGTCTTAATTGCTTGCTCTAGATCATACAGGGGTCAGACTGTACAGAAGCCATCTATACTGATTTCCCCAAGGCATAGTTTTTCCTCAGTTTGGAGGTCATTTATGAGAATGTAAATAAGCGAAGTCTGCAGAAAATGTTGGTCGAGGTAATACACGCGAATTAGCTAAACAATTCTATTGCCGATTGAAATACCAGATTACGTCTACGATTTAGATCCTAATATATCGTGTGGACGGGACGTGGGTCAAACTTATGGCATAATTATCTTGACAGATATTTAATATATTTAAGATGCAAGTTCTATGGCGGATGTGGCCGGTGTCTTGGCAGTTTGGTCTTTCTCGATACTTGCTAATGTCCTCTAGTGAAGAAATGGAGTCAATCTGTAGATTTCGAGCAAACCCGCAATGTCCGTAAACCCGTCCCAGACACTGGAAGGAACGAGCCTCTTCGTTTGTCTTCAAACCGAACGACTGGCAGTCCTTGGATTTGGAGCCTTAAAGTCATACCCTATGTACATCGCACACAATTGTGTACATCACGAAATTACGAGTCATTAGCATATTCGTGCATCTTCGCTTTGGTAAATGTAGGCGGCGGTTTATTCAATTTCGATAAAATATGTTTACAACGAAAACAAGACGACGTCTATAAGTCAGTCTCGAATGACGAAAGATCAAATCTGTTCTGTGTATGTCTGCTTTTAGGGAAACGAAGATACCAGGGTACAAATTGTAGTAAACAGTCTGACTGTTTGGATCAGACTGTTTACTACAATTTGTCTACCTGAGTCAAATATGTCAGAATGCTACCACACTATCTGAACTTCTATGGCTCGGAACCTATTTGAATATATTAACAACCGCTCATTTATTCGACTGACTCGTTCCCGGTCAAAGTTGACTTATACATATCTTTATTTACCCCATTTATTCAACTCCAAATGATTCCTATCATTAACTTCGATGCCCTTGTTGATAGTTTCACAAATCTTTAATTGCACATATTGTTTCTCGACGAGAGGCCACTGTAAGGAAGTTTGTCTAATCCCCTTCGGCTGGTCTGTTTTTGTTCACGAGACGTAGGCTTTGGCAAGCGAATCCAGTAGTGTTCGGTATGATTACAAATAGGCATGACATCCAAGTAGACGAAGGCAACGCAAAGAGTGATAGAAAGCGGCGGACGTATCAAATGATGGGGCGGCCTAACGTCTTATAAACAGCGAATGGCACGAGGTGCCCCTTGAGTAGCAGTACACTCAAGCGTCCTTCTTCATCCCCAGGAAAATGTGGTTGTTAATGCTGTAGAGGGAAGTATTCGACATGATTTTCCATAGCCGAGAGCAGCCGATTCTCCAGTTCCCAGTAATTCAGGAGTCTATTCTTCAGGCGCACTTCATGAGTGTTGAAGACGACGGCCTTCAAGGACTCATTGCGACTCAGCGACTGGCTGTACGCACCAGCGTATATACGATTTGGCCAGCTTAGGCTTGCTTAGAGAATAAGCCGTGTCGGACGGCAGGACACCCAGTTAGCCGGTGAACCCAGTACGCGAACTAACAGCGAACCGAGATGAGCACACATAGAATGTTCACCAGCGATCTTCGTGTGCCTGTTGAATCAACGGCTCTCGAATTATGAAATGTGACCGGACGTTAATATTGCTTCAAAATAGACCGCGTGGAAGGACTTAAGCCAGTCTGAGATTTTCTTCAGCATTTGTTGAATGACATGAAACGGAAGAGAAACTTACAACTTGCATTAACAAGGCGAAAGGGATTAAAGCGTCGAAGAAACCGTTGGGAGCAAGCGAGGACAAGTGTGAAAACTGGAAGCGCGTACTTACTTCGTTACTGTGCCGTACGTGTCCGTGTAGGTGAGCTTCTTTCCTGAAGCTGTTTTTGGTTGTTGACAAGCCATATTCCAAAGAAGACCACTACAAAAGCAGCTTCCATAAAGGAATTTGTCGAGTGAATACGACTGAGACAATGCCTAGTCGAAGAAGGCTGATCGACGTACTTAATAAGCTGGCGTTCTAAAGCTACTAGACATATTGCCTGCTTCATGCACAGTATATGCCAATATTGTGATTACATTACCAATCAAGATGGATTTTCGAAAAATCTTATAATATTACTATATTGGTCGATCGGTTTATTTTTCTACCACACGAACACACGGAGGGAAGTTTTTAACGTGTACGACGGAAATCAATGTTGAAGTAGAATTACTTAGTGCATAACAATGTCAGATATAATATTTGTTATGTTGAAGAAAAGTCCATAATCTGTGAATCATTAATGGTCAATTGAAATTAATAGTAAATAAGAGAAGATAGTACAGCAGACAGCGCAACAACGAATTTTCGAAAACGGCAATTTTGCGGAAGTAGGAAAATGATACGAATGAGCGCGTCTATGGACGTTCAAAATATATTAAAGGCCAAGTAGTCTGCTAGCCTCACAGATGCATCCTCATTATATGTCCCTTTATAATGCTGGTACAATTGTCCCAATTGAACAGGTGAAGCAGATTTTATTATATTGCCGTGTAGCGTTCGGATTTATTCAGTCGCCATTTGTTATCCTGAATAAATAGAATTTTACGTGTAGGTGTTGATAATATCACGGGTGGGTGGGGCAGGGGGATTATTCCGAGTCGAACCCATGTGCTGACGACGAAGTAGCGCCCTTGGTGATGAGAAATAAAATTTCTATAAATTGGTATTATGAATTATCTGGAGACGGAAGCGGTCATGAGCTGTTGTTATCCGTAACAGAAGAAAGAATAAACAAGCTCGCTTCAACAAGCCTAGCGAGTAACTGTTGGGAGCAGTTGAAAACGTCAGCATTTAAAGCCTGCGCGAAATATTGTTGATGGACAACTTGACCATTAAAGTACTAGGACAGGTGTGTAAATAATAACCCTAACCCATGAGAAAAACGTCGTTCTAGCTTTGCCAGTTCAGAAAGTATTCAATTTTAAAGTCTGCCGGATTCGCTTGTGACGGTCCATACTGCACAAACCCGAATGGCTGTCACAGTTAGAGATCAACTTGTCAACTAAATGGCATAGGAGTGCCTGTCTAGGCTTATTTTCAAAATATTATAATTTATGCACCAACTATCTTAGGCTCTAACGAATAAAAGACCTAAGTTGTATCAAAACTCGTATACATACTACAGTCGCTTCTACGTATAGTGGCAATGGCAGCATTGGCTTCCGGCGGGGTCCATTGGTTCCTGACGAGGCGCAAGAGAATGAGGCTCACAATGCTGAAACTGGCAAGGGACTTTGTTATCTAGCCTTTATCGTACTACTCGTATATGACGAACAGAATACACGACGAGTATCGAAAATTGTCACTTTAGTTAAAAATTAAAAAATATTCATTTTACGGTGATAATTCGAAAATTGCTTCTGGAAATCGTTTCTGTAGATCACATATTGTAGAATTGACACTAAGGTATCTGCTGCAGACGGTTACGTATTGACCATTTTAGTTAAATTGCTGGTAAAGCGTGACCCCCAGCAGTAGTAAAATTCATAATACGTCACGCAACACATACAAGCATATGTGTTTAGACTACGCTGAAACAGCACAATCTGATCGGGAATATCTCCATGGGAAACAGCTACTTCGCAACCTCCAATAGGAACGTTCCCTATATCTCATTATAAGATTATCTCAAAACATTTCGTTGTTGATACAAGTTCAATATTTTTTTAGCATTCACTGTCATACATGTACGTTACCCACACGGCTCGATACGTATGTACATGTCCAGTAGCGGTACATTGTTGTTATTAATTCATAAAACATATTTGTCTGTGTTGCATTTTTGCAAAGTGTACATTTGAATAACAAAGATAATATGTTTTTAAATTTGGTAATCTTCTAAACGCCCCTTGCGTTGGAAATCTTTCATATTTACAAAGTGTTTATCAAGCACACTAGCGTGAATGTTACTGCAAAAATAAATATTTTGGCCTGTATGCTCTATATATTTCACTATGATATGAATCAAGAGGACGCTTCTCACACGCTACTTAATGTCTTTTTCCACGTGTGGAAGCTTGAATTCGATACAAACAATAAACGTAGTCCCGTATATGAAGTAGTTATGTCGTTTTTACGTTTAGCATTGTGAGCCTGTTCCCTATTGAACCGCAACGTATCCCGACTGCAGAAGGCCTGCGTCCTTCAATGCGTTCGCCTACTTTAAAGGTACGACCGAATGTATCGCCTAACATGAAGCAACTTCTACGAAATGTCTGGTTCTGTTTTGCAGCTGCTCGCATGAGAACTCCAGATGTATTTTGCACAATACTGACTTCGTTCAATGGTTCCAGCACAATGGAATTAGAAGTGCAAGGCGCTAGAGCACCTTCGATCCATCTAGCCTGGACCTGCTCGGAGTCCCTTGATTTTTCGATGGCTATATGTAGGTTTTTTGTTTTCCGAAGTTTCTGCGTATAATCATATTTCACTAGAAAACTGTTCAGTTTCTCTGCGACGGTGTGATATATTCGTATTTAGAGGCATGATCTGCATTGAGAGCTCTATGTTCATTTGGACTTTTGCATTCGCCATGCCTGTCTGTTTCTTACATCCTTGTAACACGGATCGGTCGCTTAGAGATAACAGGCACTTTCAAAGGCAGGTGACATTGTTGGCATAAAACGACGTTTCTATAATTCCCTGCAGTTCGTAACAGTAGGATGAGTATTGACGCGTACCTTTTTAGTAACCGTCGCATTTGCTGGGTTGCAGTCCTGCGCAATCTTTTCGCACACTTCCAGTCAGCGCTGCTTCCTTCAGGATATATTATAGGATACTACATAGGACAGGATATACGTAGGTATCAGAATGCTTACGAATCTCATCCGATCACTTTCTGCCATCTGGCAATTAGAAATTAAACTTCTTTCGCTCGTGACCAGGCCCGCGGACGTTAAATATGCTGTGCTCTCGTGTTGTCCGAAAAGGAAGGATTATTAAACATTGCCTTAACGCAAAGTTATTCGTATATGAATCTTGTTTAATAGTTGTTTTTTTGAAAGAACAAATTTAAAAGTAGAGATGTTACAATTGAGTATTGCTTCGGACAGCTGACCCGCAAGACGAAACGAGGTGTGTCCATATTTATTTTTGAACCCAAACCAATTTACCTGTTCCTGAGTTTAGTAGACACACACGATGTTATTTCACCATAACGGCGACAACAATTTAAAGTACAACGTCTTCGTTTTGCCTGACACGGTTCGATATATACAGTGTATACGTGGCCTACTCTCACTCAGCGAAGGCAATGAAATAGGAAATAATCAAATAATAAATAGGTAATAGAAATGCCAAAGCATATTTATCACGTTTTCATTTACTATTGATCATACATTTGCATGTGTTTTAACGCTGGGTAATGTCGTACAACGCACGTTGGTACGCGGACCGGTCTGAGGCCCAATCCCAACCTATTTGTAACAACTGTTTCCATCATGGCCCACCTAGCGAAAAACGTAATTTTGCCGGTAGTCTTACGATCGCCGGGGTTTGAGATATATTGACCTGTTTGCATATGAACAAACACGCTGGTAGCATCACAATTCATCGGCTACTGGATAGGCCACATAGCGGGGATGCAATTTTTTAACATGACTGCTGCATCCGCTGTAACGGCAGCCCAGCAGCTATTTTCTGCCGGCTAACTCTGTCATTACCGTGAGGCGGTGAAAAGAAAAGCACGGTTTGGGCAGCTTCATTGGCTGCAGATCCTCATTCCCCACAGATTCGATGCCGTAGCCTACATTTCTGACAGTGCGGTGCTTCTATGTAATAGTGTTGACTTGTGTCAATGTTTTTAAATAATCCTTATGTGAGCTCTAGAGCCTAATCAGTATTTATTTAGAAAAAAGGTTCCCATGACTTGGAACATATTTTAAAATAGACAGGTCTCCTCCTCTTCGAGATCGAACGATGTTATTCAACTATTGTTTGATGTACGGCTTTGATTTAACGTACTTGTAGTCAAGGAAATTAAATATTCTCTCCCGCAAATTATTTCAGTAGATCCGCTGAAGAAGTATATGTTCATTCTGCATATCCGCTCTGAAATCTCTTTGCAGTTATGAGGCGCAAGGTTCTGCGGTACCCAGACAAACACTGAACAAAATCGTGCCGGTTGCCCCGACAGACCAAGCAACCTCTAGTCTATTGGAGCGCGTCGCAAGGACAATGTCCACATGTAAATAACAGGTAAATGAATTGTTTACTGAGGACTGGAAGGCAGAAGCGCTGCGTCCGAAATACATCCAACCAATTTTCATCCCGCGCCCCCAGGGGTCGCTACCATCCTTGTTCCCGATACCCGAGCGGGGTATGCCATCAGCACGCCAAACTATGCGTGGAAATAATCCATCTAAATGGAAATGCGTATTGCCAAGATAGAGCTGTTTCTCTTTGTAAAGCTGGCCAGAACTAGTTCGAGAAGTAGGACCGTCCACAAGACAGGCTCAAATGAAAGGGAGTTGTTTAATGCTAATAAGATCAATATGCTAACGGTCGGGGAAAACAGGGGTAAAGAGCAAATAAGGTATTATTGTTATTACTGCGCAGGTTGCTACTGTCGGCGGTGCCGCCATCTCCTAAAGCCAAATGGCACAGACTACGCAAACAACAAAAAGACGACTTACGTCATTATAACCGATCACGCACACTAATAGAGCGACTGGTTGGAACGGATTTGCTCGTATTATTAGTAGTGCAAAAGCAGTACGCGGTGAGCAAAAGTTGAATCTGTACGAGGTAAATTTAAAATTTCACGGATTTTCAGGTAGCCACGTATAGCGTTTAGTTACTTTATACGTTACATAGAAACATCATAGGAAAAGAACAAGGTATTCGAAGTATTTTATTTGTTATTTTACGATATTTACAAAGTATTGATGTGCCTGTAATCGGACTCGTTAATTTTCTATAAATCTGCTGTTTAAGATCCCCGTCTTATTGCTGGTTTGCTATTTAGGCAGCAGTAACAAACTCGTTCGTTTCAGCTGACATGTCAGAACAGATGCTATAATGTAATCGTTAGCTTGACCTAGTAAATTGTCACAATGTCCACAAAAACATCACTTAATCTAGCCTTTATCATACGGCACAAAAGAAACAGCCTATCTACTGCGAACGATGACCACGCCTTGAATTAAATATTTTCCGATAGCAGCATTAAAAAGCCAAGTCAGGAAGATCTAAGGCTGGTTGATTATATATGATGCCCTCGGAGACTTGAGGTTCCCAGTCGGCTTGGGAATCAGAAGCTTCAGAGGGCTCCGTCATGTCTCTCGTAAGAGCATCATCACGAGGCTTAAGAGCGGACTGCCTGTTGAAGTGTAGCATCTCCTATTTTACGCGCCCTCAGAAATAGTGAGACTAATCTATATGAAAGAACAGAGTCGTCCTTGTGAAGTACGAAGGTTAGGTAAAAATCGGATGCAAAAGGGACCTTTACTTGATATCTTGGCCCGACCCGTCTTGTGCTATCCGACTCTACTGTCGCTGCTGCCATTGTTGTTCCCGCAGGACAAAGTCGCCGAAAACTCGACGGAAAAAGGAAGCAAAAATTATGAACAAAATGCATACTACATCATTCGAATCGGCTTTGAAGCAGCAACAGCGAACGCTTGGGCGAGCAGATAGAACAGCCATATTTAGGGGCAAGAATTCACGTGGGGACTGAGTGGATTAAGATGACGGTGGCAGCACTGTCTGTCGACCTGGAGCCCCAGACCCAACTTTTGTATTCTTTTCTTTCTGGGCTGCTTTGACCCAAAAAACGAATTTTTAATCACCTTCATAACGGCAGCGCTCTCTAAATCTATCGTTGTTTTTCCTAGCGTTACAGAAAACGCCTCCGATATGTCCCGTAAATAAGAAGAAAAGTATTTTATTTAAATATAGGCATATCTATTGGTGGCTTGGGAATCGCATTGTCATTGTGTGCACAGAAAATTTACAAAAAATATATAGAGTCCATAGATTATATGTTTAAAAATATATAAATTATTGCTTTCGTTTTAAGTCGTTAGCTTTGACGCTGCATAACTTTTGTATTTGATTTAATATATATATGGGAACGATGTTCATCGTATTTGAGGCATATTCATGCCTTCACGACAGGCACGGACGCTGCTCTCACACATAAATACGCCATTGCCGCCTGACTGGTAGTGCTAGGTGGTGCGTGTTATCTAGCAAGTGCTTTTTACCTTGCAAGCGTCGGAAATACGAGGCCGTTCCTTTAGGTCTCTCATTCATTGTCTATGCGCTTGACCGACTTCCACTATTTCACTCGCTCGTATTTTTGAATAGCAGAGGAACCGTGTAGGAGTAGAAGTACGACGGGCAATTATCGCAGTCACTGTTCTTAACCGCCGCTGACTGGTGTTCGTATACCGTCTGCCGACGCGACGTAGTCGATGCCGTTACAGCAGCCGCACCATGAGGGTGACAACGATCTGTGCATACAGAAATTTGCATGTAAAGTAGATAGAGACTTGCGGGCTTTGAAAACGCGACTTCTCTGCTTTTTTTCTACCTAACCCGTGCACAATACCGATATATAGGTATATATTTAAATTTTACGGATATCGAAAACAAATTCGTAACTGTCCATTTTTTAAGTTCGGCCGATGGGATGAGGCTGACGCGCAGATGCATGTGACTAGCGAAAGGAAAGGCGAGAGTCACGTAATACATTACGGGAACGAATTCTCTTCTATTCGAGACAATCTCTAAAAGCCGTTGTTCTTGTAGATTTCCTCTGTTTCGGTGCGAGTCTGGCTCAGCTGACTTCTGCAGTGATCTATTTTTGCGGGAAAACATTTCGAAGCACTGCTCAATAGCATAGTAGAGATATAGGCCCTGGTAATAATAACGAATTATTTTCAACAAGGCCCTCTTCGCCGCAGGCTATACGTTCAGTCCACCTGGTGATGGTCTGTCCGTTAGGGAGGCAAGACGAACTCATCCGTTTGCGACAGCACTGTTTAACTATAATTTAACGCTGGTTTATTCTGGGTGGCGTAGGCGCCTCGCCCTAACACAGCAGGTCGCATCTCGTCCAGTGTAAACAATGTCTGCTAATTATTTGCCATTCAGTGGATTCATTGTGGCTTCTAGATGAGTAGTTGTTCAAGATTCAAATTTATTCGTACGCGTCTAGATGACTAAATAGCCTTAGCCCCAGTGTACGCAATGTTCAATTATCGGCATCGATACCTTGCTGTCCGCTTTTTTCCTCGTCGGTCCTCGACGTTGTACTGAAAGGAACAGGAATTGCGAAAGCAAACAAAGTATCCCGACATGTCTCGTAATGGTGGATCTATAAGCTTAATAAGATACTGGGCATCGAATTATCCTGGAGTGGAACGTCGTCACAAAAGACATCTGGTTCTACTTGAGCTTTTTTTGACATACATAACCAAATGAAAAATGAGTCTCGAAAATGTCAGAGACTAGCATGACACCTGCTATGCATTATAATAACTATTTGAACAATTACAGCTAAAGGTAATATACATATAACCTTTGCCCGTACCAATGACCATCCCCGTTGCATGGAGAGACCCGTTCAGTTATTCAGCAACGGTATAGAAAGCTACTTTAGAAGAAAAACAGGAGTCAACGCACAGCTTTTCGATCAGGTCTGTTCACCACAAACACTGATTTCTGTTCAGTATTGATAGTTGCATCAATATTCGAAACGTGAAATGTATTTAGGAGGATATGCTTACAAACAGGCATAAACTTCAACAAAATACTATACACAGTTCTTTCTCCCTTCACAATGAACGAAATAACACATTTCGCAAGTATATGATTGTCTATAAGCGAACAAATTTCAAATATGGACAAATTCTTAGGGTCGAAGGTGCGTTCAACAGGCCGACTGTCGTGATCCGACGTATGAGTGAGTGTATTTTCAGCTGGTTTCATCGCTCAGTCGAGACCTCACCGAACCGATTCGTGGGTCCGTTCACATGATTACCCACCGATTTCTATACCATTATGGCCAATGTAGCACGGGTGAGACAAACAATAAGGTATCGAATTAGAAGAGTTGGATACGTCGCGTGCGCATTCATCAGTAGCAAACGGCTTCAGGCTGACACCAGTAAAAATCAGTCGTTTAGCTACTAAAGCGCTCGAGGAACGACACGAACGGACCGGCGCGGAAAATGCACCGATCGAACGTATTGTCAACAATATTGTTGCACGTATGTGCCGTTAGTGCTACGAAGGCTGACAAAAAGAATTCTTGCCAACGAACAGTGATTTAGGAGGAATTTGAGGCATTGTATGAGCCGGTTCAAGCTAAAGTACTAATAGCAAAAGGATGCAGAAGCATTTTCGGTTCTACCTTTTTATTCTATGGAAAAGAGATACGAGCTTGTATCACTAAAAGGTTTCGGCTCAACGTCCATGCGCGGTGGAACACTTATTTGGAGTCAGTTCACTCCGTGACTTCAAGGGTAACCTTAGAACGAGAAAATGAGCGGCTATATGCTGCTATCGCAACGTTCAATCAGACCTGACCAATCAGTTATTCGTAGCTCTGAAGGGCTATAGCTGATTAAGATTAATAATTTCAGCTGTAAAAACGATCGGTTGACAATTTATACTGGAAGGTTTGGAGTGGAACACAGTCAAAATTTACGTTGGCTTCTGCAGAATAAAGGCCGCTCTCTATTTAAGTTGTTTTGAATTAAGCGGTCTGATTGTGTCTCGAATCTCCGGCAAAAGGTACGGATCTGCTATGCATGTACTATCTGTTGCAGGTTACTTACTCAAACACATTCATACTTTAGCATACGCATCGTATTCGATAGCTACTCCACTAGCGGATAATATATATATATACATTGTATTAAGAAAAAAAATACGTCTTGGCGGATATCGAGCAATACAGTGTGACTGATTTGTAATCGGTGGGTGCTTGGTCGAGATACTCGATCACAAGAGTAAAATACAGGCACCGATCGCCGGTAGCGTAAGGCGGTTCATTCGTACGTAAAAGTGTTCATAGACAAACAAGTGGGCTCTACTTAACATTACAGCTGTTCTACTGCGAGAAACTTTGATTTGGCCAGAGTGTGATGGCAGTACATTCAAGACAAGACCAAGAGACAAATGATTTCTATTGTATTGCAAGTATTTAACCATTCAGATCGGCTAGAAATATAACGAAGCGTCATTGCATTGAATGTTTAACAGCATTAAAGGAACTATGATATGGAATTTCCAGGGGCACACGGAGTTGGCGGTCTGTCGCCTCTTGCGGACCCTGCTTCGGACATGTATTATTTCTACGTTTTATAACGGACAAAAACGCGATCACTTCAAATTGAGTGAAAAATAGACTCCTTATAGATAACCCTAAAATATATGCACCCTTATAAGAGTGACGCGTTTAAAGGTATTTCAGTTGCGACGAACCCTTGATATCCATTCAATATGTGCCTTATGACAGCTCGCGGACGAGCCCACTTCGATTTCTTAAATGGAAGTGTTATTTCCACAGCGAAGGTTTGTACAAGTGATACACACCACTAGCTTTGCCTAATTTCTTTGTACCTTGATTCACCTAGCCCGTTAGTTCCGCATTCAACAGCGTTGTTGCATCCGGTTGTCTAGTTTCTTCATTAGCGAATTATCAATGAAAATTTCAACTTTTAGCTCAGAAATTGTGCATATTTATATATAAAATAGCACAATTTTCGTTAATCTATACCAAATTATTTGTCATACGGCTACCTATTCATGCCTTCTGTTATAGTTAGAACGTAGAGGCGACGCACTATCCTGATGAAGTTTCCTTCTGGCGTTGCCCGTTGCAGATATGCACTTCCATCGTCATATATTTCAGTCATTCTGAGTGGCTAGTGTAGCTTTCCCATCAGCGCCTTTGTAGTTGACGAATTTTATCAGGTATTAAAAAAAACGGCCCATTAATTATGAAAGCAGTACGACTTTCGATTTGTTCTCTTCCGTCGTGTTTATTAAGCTAAATCCAACAACATATGTGTAGAGTTGAGAATATGTACAGCTTTATATTTAGATGAGCTCGATAACTATTTCCCATTGAATCATATTAGAATGACTTGTTTTTTCGCAGTGACGATATATCTTCAAAGAACCGCCGCCAGACATTATTCTCTGAAGCAGTTCAACATCGACATCCGGCTACATTGGTTCTTCCCTATTCTTCTGAAACCTTCCAAGGCCTTCCATGAAACCTCCTGAACGACACCCCCCAAGGCAGACCCTCCTTCTTAAATCCATCTTTTAGTGGCATCACAAATTAAATAGCAACACCGACTTTCTTAAAGTTATCAAAGATGGATATGGACGACCAGCTTGTCACTCACTTTTTACTTAAACAACCGCCAAAAGAACTAAAGATGATTTTAAATAAAAAACGAACGTGTCAAGGAAGAAACGAAGAAGCGGATGGCATGGCGAAGAACCGCCCGAGATGGCTATTCACCTAAAGCCATAAAAATGTTAGTAAAAAAATAACTCGTCAAAAAGGGCCGGTTTTTCGACGCACCAAAGAAGCCCAATTCTCATACCCAAGCTAAGAAAGCAGGCCCATCAGCTGATCACCCAAATATACCTTCTAAATATCAGCAAAAATCATGGAAAATGTAATCAACACCGCAATCAAAACGGTAGATATACACACGTTGCCCGAAGCCCAATACTGTTTTCATCAATGAAAGTCTACTCTTGTAGCTATTAAGATATTTCTCGATAAAACACAGTAACAGAGATAAAAAAAAAAACAAGAGAGTCGACTGAGTTCGCGTTCTTAATTCTTTAAGCCGTGTAGAGTTCCTTCAACACGACGAAATGGCGTGTCATCATAAAGGCGCTTAAAGAGAAAGAATCTCTTCCTATCTATGGGTAATTAGCTACTGGGCTTTTTTCTGGAACCTAGCCTACGACAACACCCTCAACATGCTGATCCTTTTAGTCGCTACTCGAAAAAAGGAAATCTTTTAGGATAGAGCAAACTTTGCATTAACATGATAAAGGCCTGATTAGAAGAACGTTTTCTCAAGATTACACCAGAGGAAATTGAGGCCGTTTCTTTGACTAGCAGAAAAGTATGCGAAGGAATGAGTCTCTGGTTGAGCCAAAGCCTCAAAAAAAAGCCTCATAATCCTAAGTATCTCGGAGTGACTCTCAAGACAGGACTCAGAAAAACGCACATGTAAGGTATACAGCGAAGGCTATAAAAAGCGCTTCGAATGTTGCGAGACTAAAATCCAAAATTGGGAGGCCATCGGAAAGCGTAAGACGCCCGCTGGTGGCAGCAGCTGAATTTGTTCCATTCTACGCTGCGCCGGTCTGGGCTAGTGTGGCCTTTCAAAACGGTAGACAACGAGTTCTACTCCCCAGATAAATGGCCACAGCAATCCGAGATCAGGCGTATTGCACGAAAACGTTTCTAATGTTTGCCAAAATGCCGCCACGAGACCTATTGGCCAAAAAAAGAGCCGAGCGTTACCTTGAGGAGGAATTGCTTATGACAGTCCGGAAATCTACATGTGGACGTGAAAAAAACAACGAGCATGGGATATGCTCGGGGATTGACCAAAAGTCACGCAAAAAGACACGCACCCTAATTTCGTGCATCGCCAGATGGTTTGGCTGACCATACGGAGAACTTGGGTACAAGGAGGCTGAAGTCTTAATCGGCCTCGGCCAATCTCAAACGTATATGATAAAATTTGGTAGAGCACAACTCGCCACGTATATCCTCTGCGTGTCTAAGGAAGAAGACGTAGTCGACCATACGATCTGTCTATCTATAGTAGACCTTAAAAACCCACACTGGACAAAAGCCAACAAAGTAACAGAAAGTACAGTAAAGTCAGAAAAAGTCAGGGTCGCTGGCTTGGCTTTCTTCAGCGGCATCACGCGAAAGGCGACGATGAGTCGAAAAGACCTGCACAGTACTTAAGGTAGAAGAGGCGTAAATACTACTTCTCCAACTTAACTTTTGGCCAGGCCTCGAAGTAGTATGATAAGTCTTCTGAGCTTTGCAGGGTTCCCCTCGCGAAATCGTGGTTATTGTATAGTCGCTCATTGCTTTATAGGACCCTCAAGAACTCTTAAGGGTGAGCGTACTTTGAGCATAATGCTAGTTCTGCACCTGAACCCCACGGCGGGCTGTTCGGGGAAATACATCTGGATGCACCCAACAATTTTTTATGGTTTGTAAAAAAAATATTCACTCATAGCCTATACAGCGTAACCGGTATTAGCCTATACAATAACTTGTTGAACTTGAAGCGCGATCGCAAGCTATGCTGCTTAAGGATCCCTAAAACAAAGCGTCAAAGATTTACAAGTCGTTGTTGAAAGCGTTATATATATATATATATATATATATATATATATATATTCAAAACAAAACTAGATCTTGTATCAGGCAAAGATTAAGCTAGCCGTATATTATGAATTCTGTACACCTATAGTGTCATACTATTGTTGTATAATAAGCTTTCGTAGGTGCCGGTGAACGTTTGAAACACGTCTCACGTCACCATCCTAATTTGTCCTATGAAAACAAGGGCACGTTTGAGGGAAGGTTCAGTCATTACCTTTCTATGTGAATTCACCGTCAGACGCGTTACTGGGCTTTTCAGTTTTGTAAACCCATCTCCTTGATACGACAGTCTGACGTTACTGATACTCAAAGCAACAAATACAATACTTCTATCAATTGCTTGTTATCTGAGATGACAAAAAGTATAGGAGAAACTCGCCAGCAATAGATATAGACTGCAACAGAACTAAAAGTTAACTCAAATGAATTGTTTCTTTGACAAAGATAACTTGGCGCGTGCAACATCACGTACTTCAGTTGTGTGACTCAACATACCTAGGTATTCGATTGCGGCTCGTGAAGGGCAATAAAGTACGCTCGGACATATATTGGTTCTCTATGTGTTGAATGGCATTTGTTTGGTTTCATTCTGTCAGCATTATATATTTTACTTTCTACGCGTGAATGGGCCGAAGCCACTAATAGAGTGGTATTATTTATTTTACATATGGCACTTAGTGGACCGGAGTAGCGCACATAGATAGTTTTTAATTTTGTACAAATATATATATATATATATATATATATATATATATAGGTACTGTACAACGATGTTCTCGCCGGAGTTTATATCACATAACAACAATTCTCGGTTTGTTTTTCATTTGGTTTTGTAAATTTCAAGATAGCCTAGAAATCCTAATATCGATCGATTTCCAGTAGATGCTATATCTATGGGAAATAATTTTTGTCCACTGGCATGGGTTATAAAGCTATCTCATTAATGGAGAAAGGACATGGCGCTTACTTCAATAGACATAAACTAAAAATAGGCAGAATTTATCAAGCAATTATTTCAGTTATAAAATATCTATCTCTTAACAATACAAGGTATAGAAAAGACAGTGTACTGGAACAGCCGTTTGGTGCGAATGCAGCCCCAAAGAAAATTTCGTATCGAACGTACTTTGCCCTTTTTCCTCTAACACTAAATACATGTCTCTATCTATGCTACTAATAAAGCATAAGTCTTAATAAGAAAAACTGCCAACAGAACTATTTTAGCAGGTTTCTGTCTGCAGGACGCATGGGGGCTTACAGCAATAGGTGTTGATGTGTGACATTGGTCTACAGACAACTATAGTTACTAAAGAACCAATAGACTTTAATACGAGTAAACAGTTTAATTAACTAGATTTTAGTCATACATATACTCGGTTGTCTTAACTCTGAAAAGTTATAGGATGCTTGCTCGACCCATATCTCATGTCACAAAACAATACCCGTTTCTGCACTGCATAAAAGGTCTTAGATCAGCGATATGAACCTAAAAGAACCGACTTAGATCTGGGAACTTCCCTTATATGTGCAGGGATTGTTTGAGCCTCATACTGTCTGCTCCGGCAATAAAAATCTAGTAGTCCGTCTTGAAGAGACCCGCTTGCAAGCATGGCAACCAGGTGCACTCCCGGCCTTCAAACGTTGCAAAATTGCGGGCGGTCAAGCATGCGTAGGGGAATCAGTGTTTTCTTTGTTCTTTCTCCGGGTCCACTTTTTTTCTTTCGTCGCTTATGTTTCCGCCCTCCCCCTACGGAATTTGCTTGCTTTGCTACTGTTTCTACATGTGTTTGGCCTAGGTTCTTCATTTTCTACGCAAAGTTTGGACTTTTTCATCCATCGAAGACAGAAATCTAGCACCAATGGGCCGGTCAACAGGGTCTAGTCACACTAACCTGTTTAGCTTGAACTTCGCTTTATTTTCTCTTGAGACCTCTTTCAATAGTAAAGTGTAGTGCACAGTGGCTGGCCGTTATAGCTATCGTTGGTTAACTCTCTCGTTATTCGCTCGTAGCCGACTAATGCTATCGTCGTTGCACATATATAAGACCGTTCTCGTTGACCTCAGTCTTTTCCTCTCTCTTCCTCCTCTCTCCCCTTCTCGTTCTCTCTTATATGTACATATATATATATATATATATATTTTTTTTTTTTGCTTTTTCTCTCTCTCTCTCATTTCATGTAATTCTGACGCACGGTAGAATGCAAGAACTGAATAAAATGAAGAACAAGAAGGAGGAGGAGGAGGGGCAAATTGCAATTCTCACAGGGTAGTTAGGGGCTGAGTGGCTCATGGTAAGCTTCTGACAGCCCCCCAGGGTTTAGTAACGTAGTAAATATATCACTGGCGAGGTTAGCGCAATAAAAATGCCGATTCAACGGTGCATGGGCTGTATTAAAGAAGGCTTAATGAGTAAACGGTAAGTAACAGCACACACGATGTGCGCTGAATTATTGATTTGATTCGTTCATCAAGCACAATGGGTTAAAGGGAGAGAAAGTAATGGCAAGAACATTCGAACACATTAATACTAATCTATAATCTCGTGCTAGCTGAATCGTACGGTTCGATGGGGTACAATAGAAATCTAGGTACTATTTATTATGTTATATATTATATTAGACGATTACTGGAACAAATCGCAGAGTGCCCGCGGGCAAACTAAGCTATTCATACTCCTATAGACTTCATCGCAGCTCTCTGCCCTTGTAATTCAAACGTAACGTCTTCCCAGGTAGTAGTACCCAGGTGGTTTGTGAAGGCACACGTGTCTATAACCATCTGTAACAGCTTTGTTAGACTGCCACTAATCAAATGAACGCAGTCCAACAACTCAAAAAACAATTTACTAAAAATATCGATAATTCCCTTATTGTTTCTTTAGTTATTGTTATTTATCGTTTGTTATTTGTCGAACTCGTAAACATATCAGCCTTTGGTTGGAACATAAATTAAAAATAAGTAGACCCAAAGCCGAAGGCTGGAAATGTTTTGCTATGTCTAATATCTAAATAAGAACCGACTGTGAAAAGTAGAAGAGATGAGCTACTGAAACAAATTTCATTGACATTATTGAGACATGCACAACTAGAATTATGTTAGAGCAACGAGTAAAAACGCTATACGAATGCCTCGTTACTCATGCAACCAGACATTTAGATCCACACATTTTGAACGGTGGCAAGCTTGTTATTTTGCCGGACCCACCCAGCGATGCGATCTCGGATTTGAGAGATGCTGTGCTTAGAAAAAACTAATGTCAATAAAAGTTTGGATTAAAAAACACAATGGTTTTTCGCTTATATACAGCACCAACCGCCGAGAACAACACAACAAACAAACGCTTAGCAACGAACCACAAATCTATGCTTGACCATTGTTATCTCTAAATTAAATATAAATAGAGAAGGCTTTCATCCTTAAATAAATACGCTTAAGATAAAAAAAGAAAGCTTTATAATTATAAGTAATTGCCTAGTTAACTTTATTCTATATGTGACATAGTATAGATATTTTGACAAGGTCTTGGTGACATGAATGCATTCGAAGACGTTCTTCATATTGTGAAGAAGCTTCCGTCAAGCGACCCTTCTGGAAGATATTTGTCCAAGATACACACACGAATACGGATAATAGTCCGAAAAATCAGTCGTCAATTTATGGAGAAAAAAAAGCGAGGAACAACGGAGTAAGACGCTATACACACGATATTACTCTCTAGTCTTATAGAGTTCAACAACATCGTGACCGTTTAGATCTAAACTACTTTGGCTAGATAGTCCTCGAAATTAATTTAACTAATGATTATCTCAGCTTCTTATCCGCTACATTAATCAGATGACACAGAATTGTTACTGTGCAGGGATTTAAGACAAAGGGGCAACAATGTACAGTATCAAATGAGGCCCTTTGAAGTGAGCTGATCATCAAGCAACGCGGTGCCGGCGGCCCTTGCTATGATCATTCGTTTGAATAAGCTGACAAATACTCGAATGATGGATCGTTCGAACGCAGCCGCAGCATAGGATCGCAATTTTTGGCCCATATGAGTTTTTAGAAACTGGGTTTACTATAGACATAAAAACTAGGTAAATTTGATTACACCTATTTACGATTCGTTCACACCCCACATTAGTTCCCTTGAACCAAATATGCCTCTCGTCTCCTTTGTCTTCACATTTCTCGCTTTATAAACTAAAAGAATTCCTTTATTGTTGTGCGTTCCAAAATTCGAACGGTATCTTCGTTTGATTTTTATAATAGCCCTGTATAGTAGTTTTATAATAGCCCTGTGTGTAGTTTTTTCATAACCTTTTCGTCTGCTATGGTTTCGCTGACACTCTCCACGCATACATTTTAACTATGCAACACGCAGAGAAGGTGTGCACTACCGTGTAACCCCTGCATCACTTCGATAAAGCAAGATTTCCTTTTGAAAATATGAAGTCCCAAAACCTATATCATATGCCGAGTGATCGTACTTTCGCAGGGTTTCGTGAAGGCTGTTGCGTCGGTGAACTCTGGTAATGAATGTTCTCCATGTTTATCAATTTCGCTTCCACAAAAATTAGTTTGATAATTTTTCAGCAATATATATTTATATATATATATATTACAAGCTAATGCGACGGCTTTGAAGTTGGCTCACTTTTGAATTACGTACGACTAGCAGACGAAATTTCTAAGGGAAAACATGGAAACACCTCGAAAAATCAACGTTATGCTCACGTTTTTGTTTATCGAAGGCCACAACGTTGGTGAAGGAATTAAATCAACAGACCTCAAGCCAAAGTACAATTCGTGAATGATTCAAACGTTTCAAGAACAGTCGAGTGTTGAAGGCCAGCGAGGAGATTGCCAAATGTCGGGGATAAAAAACTAGAACACATTACCCCAATCGAGGAGGCTTTACACAACAGCAAGGCTTGGAACTGAGGACCTCGTCGGTCAAAAAATGTAGCTTGTTACAGAAATATAACTTAAATACCAAATATGAGGAAATCGAGTACGAAGTAGGTGCTCCATGATTTGACTCCACGCCAATTAGAAATGTGTGTGATATATCTGACGTGCAACTCTTTAAACCTGAATCAACAAAAACTATCTGAGCATACAATCGCCATAAATGAAGCATGATTCAATCTCTAGCGTCCGTCGGAGACGGACCAGGCGAGAGAACAGTGTAGAGAAGTTAAGTTCGGTGGCAGTATCGAATAGGCTCGAGCGATGGAAAATCATGATAGAAGGAATATCAGGGGCCTCCGCTACTATGAGATACTCACTGAAAATGAAGTCTGCTACCTCGAAGTATCAAGAGATCCATGGATCGTTGATGCGGCAATCGAAAGCATTTTGTGCGGTTATTTGATGATAACGCCAGACCGCATCGCCATGCCTCATTTACTTCCTGGATTAAGCAAATATTCGAGGCTGGTTTACTCGTTTAATATTCCAATCAAAAGTCCGTATGATTACGGGACTTTCCGTGTCCTAAAAAGGCACCTACTTCATTATCGATTTACTTCGAAAAGACGTAGGTGAGATTTACGTATGGAACGCGGATGGTAAATACTACTGTTGAAAACTGGCAGCTTCTAGCTAGCCATATACGTTACACTGAAACAAGTCTACAAAAATAAGGGTGCTCTTAACACATATGAAAGAAATCACTATGTTGACCCAACCAGCTGAAGAGCTATTCAAACCTCACCTGATTCGCTAGTAGCACCCTAAAACATCGTGACGGGTCATATATTTTCATATAAATTTGTGCATAAATATACGTCTACGACTGTGTCAGCACAGAGGGAGTAGTTGTGGAGTGCTCGTTGGAAAAGCTGGCCGATTGGGAATCGCCTCTAATGGCCTTTGACGCTAGGAAGCCCAAGCGATGGATTGACGAGTGCGAGATGCCTGCAAAAGCCAATGTACCAATCAATCGCCAATGTACTAACCCATGGAACGGGCGCATAGATATTTCCGGCCTGAACTTAATTCGACTTTAAGATCGGCGCAGGAGACATTTATGAAAGCTTTGAAATGAAATTGTACGAACACTTTCCTCCAGGTCAATCCTTCTGTCGCTACAAGGATACTACGAGACGCCTAGAAACTTTGGTAGTGCCAAGCGTTCTCTCCTAATTACGTGTGAAATTCGAGATTGTGTTCTTGAGAAGCATTCGAAAACGGCCAAATAGGCATCTTTGCCTAATTGGTCGTTTTTCAAATTTCACATAACGGCCCTTAAACAAGGGCCATATACTGTAGAAGTCTGGCACACGCTTCCAGAGGCGTACGGAGCAAAGGGGGAAAGTGCTGTTGTTTCTCTGCGAGAGGGTGTTCTCTATACAACGATTAATATGCTTTAACTAGCCAAGCCTCCGTGGACGGCGCGGAGCGATGAGGCAATGACTAGGGCTATCCCCGGTGAAGGCACACCATGTCAGACCGGTTTTAGGAAATCACGACCAGCCCAAACTGATAAGTTGAACTTATTCGTTTTCTACGGAACCCGATCGATTTTTCACTCGAACTTATCAACGCCGAGATCTCCAACGATAGCATATACAAGGTGCTTGCTTGCACTGAAAATCAATTAGCGCAAAGAAAATAATAACTGTCCACGTTGTTTCATGAGGCGGACATCGACAGTGAACATGGCATCAACAGGCAGAACTTTAATTTGGATCGGACAAAGATGTCCTAGCGTGCTGTTTTCATTACCGATGTTTTTTACGTGTGCGCTACACTAATGCATCTTAGCTGTTTCAACTCAATGTATTTCTTAGTTTAAAGACCGGCTCCTATTGCTACATAGTAGAAGCAAAAAACATTGTTCGTATTTAACAAAACAAATCTATTGTGTATATACGCATGTAGTCACAATTGCGTATTTGTATCTCTGCTAACTATTGCTCTACTAAAAGTTATCCACACGTATCTCTATATTAACTAGCGCCCAATGGGAAACAGCTGTTTGATTTGGGCCAATGGAGCGAAAAGCTCGCTAGTATTTCTGACTATGATGCAAACCTAGTTTCGCAAGACCGCATTGTCTTACTCGGTTCAATGACATCTCTTAACATTGCCGGTGGCAGTACTATTGTCTAAAACGAAATCTGAGTGCTCCAGCAGTGGGTTTAGCGACAGCTCGAATGTGTTTCCTTCACTCTCCTACCAGTTTTGCCAAAGCGATGCGGCGACACTGCATCAAAGTCTTCTTAGTGCCGCTTCTCACCTTCCATTACATCTAGCTACCCCGCTCCTCGTTTCCACTTGCTGTACTCACTTAAATGGAATTTGATTGAAGATTAAATTTCCCATGAGGGAATTCGCCACGCGGCACTGGGAACCGTTTGAGCGGATCTCTCTCTCTCCTCTTTTTTGCCGCCGCTTATTGGTCACGTGCGTCACGTCGAATACTGCAGTGCGCTTTACATCAAATCGTGCGACCTATGCTACATACCGTGAGTTTGGCCTGGCCTGGCCAGGCCAACACAGCCTCGTGCCGGTGCGTTCAAGGGAGGTTTGTCAGGCACCTTTGATTATTCCGTTAGAATTCGATCCTGACGTGATGCTGGTGTGCATATGAGTCGTTTTTCTGGGCCGCGGTTCCCAACTCTGACGAAGGGAAGACAAAATCAGAGGCAACCGAGGCAATGCAAATAGAAAATGGTGATACAAACAGAGCAGACAAAGGATACACAACCTTATTACCCTGGCAAAATGCCATCAAACAACGGATACATAAAATAAAAAGAAGAGAATTTATTAAGTGATATGCACTCTTGGAATAGCAATCACGTCGGGTGCGTAATCTATTAGTGATAGGGAGACGATAGAGCACAGACCGGTATCTCATCATTTTTTGCCAGCTGGTAGTATGGTCACTCGTAGTACGTTGAACGTAGGAGTTTGTGAGACATTTGGCGACCACCAACCTAGGTCTTAAGTAGTCGGCTTATAGATATACTAGATTAACGGATATGCAAAAAAGGTTACTGCAAAAGTTAAATGAAACGAATAAGTTCTACCGTAATCTACGCAAGTTATGCGGCAAGCAACAAAAGCGTTCTACGAAGGTGTAAATGCGAGCAAAGAATAATTATATAGAACTAGTGCTTTGAGAAAGCATGCGCGGCAGATGGTACAGGAATCTGTTTTACTTTCCATAATACTTTTCTTTTTACCTGAGTGTCGTTGCGGGTAAATTGCAACCTCTGAAGAGTTGCATCTGTGGCTGGTATGCAACATAGACCATGCGTAGGTCAAAGGCTGGGTGTCAATTATAATATTACTTCTGTAAGAAAAGGTGAACCTCTAGAGAAGCATACCTATTAGCTAATTACCTTGGCCTAAATATATACTAGTCAGTAAGACAGCTTGATAAAGACAGACCGCCTAAAATTTACTACATTTTCAAATAGCAGGAAAATAGTTGAGTTTCTTTCAATCTGTTTATTATGTAGTTGAGGTCACTGTCTCGAACGAGAAAACTAGGTCTTTTATTCCGATTCTTTGGTCTAATTAATCTCAAGTTAGTTTTTTTAGAACTGCTAGCTATTAATTATAAAGCCCGCTCATTGAGGCTACGTATGTCTACAAACAATCATCAGCTTTCCAGTGAAGCTTCCTTAGCTGAATTTGAAAAATGGCGGGCGAAGCCACAAAATTTTAATCGGCCTTATTAAAAATTTCAAAGCTAGCTATCCCTTATAGGTTCCCTTGTCGATTCGAGCCCTTTGAGAAAATACCTTTGGATATCGATAACGTATGGCAAAATTTTTACCAGAAATAATTCACAGCAATGAAATAAAGCGATTGTTTTTAATTACGGTGCTTTTACTTCAGATTTGGAAACATGAGTTGTTAATCAAATATCCGAAATATGTACGCGCCTAAACAAACCGACTAGAGGGTACGGCCATTCTAATCTAGAATTTCAGGAGCTTCCATCAATGCGCTTATAGTAGTTCCCATTGTCGCCGTTATAATCGACTGAACCTATTCTTCAATCTATTCAACTCTGAACCAAAGAATAACACTATCATAGCTCATCACAGAAAAGCTCACTCGTTGGAGGTTTCTGTTCCGCCTTTTCTTAGTCCGTATAGCCCAGGATGAGACTAATTCGATAACATGAAAAAAAAATCATTTAAAAAACGTTACTCTGTATTCTGTATGTATATTTCTGCATTGTGTGTCCAGATCTACACAGGTAGGACTAGGTCAGAGCAAAGCTCTTAGAACATAGGATCTCTCCTATTTCGCATGCTGCGATATAGATTTGACCAGCCTACTTTGAGCACTGTTTCTATCATCATTTGGCATAGGATAAATATGCAATTGCTAAAAATCTATCCTTTGAGTTTTTGTAAATAAAATTATGGGAAAAGGGCAGGCGAGGAATGTGGAAAATTTACTACGTTGAAGAGTCATTAGCTTAAAATTTTTTGAAGGGGACAAAAAAAAATTGGAAAAACTATTACGTGACTACTACATTACATACCGCAAGAAATACGTTGTTGAAGATGTAATGTTAAACCAGCTTCACAAAAATAGGGTAATAAAAACGACCGAACGAAACAAAATTATTGTTCCTACAAATGTTCAGGACAAATTTAAAAAGGTTAACTAGTATGGTAGACTTACAAATATGACCTTTTTAATGTATTAAAACGTTACGTAAAGTTGCCTTCACTGGAAAAGTAAGACGTAACTACTATATCACCGTATAGGGTAGTGCTTGGGATTGTCTCGCCGTAGCTTATCATCCCGAAGAGCTGAAAACTAATGTGTTACTGTTTATAGCATTACAGGCAAGGATAGAGGATAACATTCTGGGTCGAACATATGTGCTCATCACCAAGTAGCACTCTTGCTGATAAGATATTAAATCTGTACAAGCTGATACAAAACTGGCCAGAAGATAAAAAGAAGAATGAACATTTTTACTCTAATTTACTGAACTAGTCTAGCGAACAACTGCTGGAAAACTTCAAAGATGTCAGTGTTCTCAAAACATTATTAAACATTTCATCCGCATTTTGACTGACAATTTTCTTAGTGAAGCTTACTTTCTTACAATACCAGAAAACCACGTATCTGCCTGCTGCACGTTCTGACCTATCAGCAAAACACTTTGGTATGGTAAGAATTGAAATATCTTGCTGCTTTTTTATCATCAGCTGTGAATTAAATATAGCAGATAGAAGTGGACTTGTTTTACGCACACAAAGGCAAGACCCCATAATGTTTTCAACGCTAAAATAGACCGCCAATTGCATTTTCTTTCTTGTCAGTAGGCTCTCCTGATACATTGTTGTGCTGTATCATAGTCGCGCCTGGTTTCAGCAGGGTAGCACCAGCTGTGTAGGTAGTCAAATAGTCGAAAATTTGTTTAAAATAGCTACGGACCAAATAGGCCCTAAGGCCACAAGAGCATAGAGCGGGCAAAGCTTAAAACGGGCGCGTAATCACTGCCAAAAACCTATGAAAGGCTCTAAATACTATCTAGTACAATGTGGGCTTTAGCAATTCAAGCTTGCTACGCTGATGAACTCAGCTTTGCAACTACAACATAATTTTTTCTTTTTAAATGGGTAATTTTTACTTTATCTTTACTTATAATGTTCGTGAGCTATCTAAAGAACACTTCCGATATGCAACTATGTCATTATACATGAGAATTTCCAACTGTATTTGGAGCTGGCATAGATGGGTATACAATCCCACGGCAATATCCATACTTATTCCTAAGTCCATGTATATAAACATATCCCAGCTATTGCAGCTCTACTTCCAAATGTATCAGTGTTTGGAAAATCCATTCTATCGTTCTCCACAGTAAATCGATGTGTTTCTTACAAGCTCATGTATATGTCAGATACTTAATTTTGCGTTTGTGAATAATGTGTTCGTTTTTAAGGAAGACATCTCTACGACACGAAACTTTCGTGTACCTACAAACAGGGTACGATCCGGGAAAGTCGTGCTAGTGGGCCGATTGCGGCAAAACATAGCTTACCGTCGATGGGCTTTGTGTACTCTACGCAGTTTTAGAAATGGGGGCATATCTACAATTATTTAGGTTAGTGCGAATCTGTCTCTGTGAAATTGTTAACGTAAAGTGAAAATATAGAAAGAATAGAACAAACAGATATATAATCAATTCATAAACCCATACGCTGGATCTTTTTCCTTCGTAAGAATTTTTGCAAAGCAGAAAATTCATAACAAGCTAAATCGTGCCTGAATGCACTCACAAATATAGTAATTTTCTTATGTTTACGGCACCGTGGTAACAACTGCAGAAGTATAACATCACTGACAGGCGACTAGCGGCAAAGTCCCACCCTTGGTTGGGGTTATGGGTTAGAATCCATGTATTGATTTTAATAATAGAGAACATTACCTAATTTGAGGCTAAGAGTAATATTTCACTGAATGCGTTTAAAGGCACCGCATAACAAGGTGGATGTCCGAAATCTCAACTATTGTAAGAACACCGACAGTGTATATGTTACCAAAACATTTCAGATTTGAGTGTTCTTTAATTTAACGTATACGGCTTCGAACCGCGAAAACGTCTGATCTCTGTGGGTCCGCTTCTTATGACCGTGAGAATAAACATGGCCCATAGGCATATCCAATCAGCAATTAAATATAATTAAGAGGGTAATGCTATATATGCGTGTACTATTTAACGAGTTTGCTCCCACTGATATCGCTCAACGCACGCTTTCTAGGGAAACGTTATTTGCGGATTAAATAATACATTTAAACACTATAACGGAGTGGATCAGATCTCGAATCGAAGCTGTAACTGCAATGAACGGCCATTATATTAAACAAGGATCACTGTCAGCAATGATACTTCTAACATGAGCTCGTAAAAAATTTCTTGAAGTATGTGTTGTTAGTTAAATACAGTCATAAAAACAAGGCGAAAAAAAAAAAAGTTTAATTCAGGTGCTATTTCTGGCCATGTACGTGACGAAACAGGGAAATACATCTGCCCTGGTATACATGGACGGGTACGTCCTCTACTGATCGATTCCGGGAGAAACAAATAGTCTTTATCAGACCAACAGATATTAATAAAGGACTGGCATTCAGGCTTCGACACGCAAGGTCTACACACGCTGAAAGGGCATCGTCAGCGAGAAACAGATTAATACGTAGGCAATATGGGTAAATTTTAGCAATTCTATGCCACACCTAGGACCGCTGTATCTCCGGATAGTAGGACAACTGGTACGCGAGTTAGACAGGCAATATGAAATCCTTCTAGATAAATCCCTATACACAAGCTCTGGCAGTTTGCACCTTTTACATCGAGTGAAAACATGCCACCGTATGAAGATCTGCTTAACGGTATCAAACTTAATAATCATATGTTTTGTTGTTGGAACTTCGTCTTGATATAACACAACGGGTTACTGCTAATAATGATGGTCGATCGAATCAGACGTTACACAAATGAATATGTATAATTAAGAAAGAACAAACTTTATTTACGACGAATAAAGCATCGATGAAAAATCATTCAATGCGGGTTTACAAGAACATGTTTTCCTTATAAAATCTAGAAATTCCTTTATACTTTTTTGCATTTTACTAGTCTCTGATCAGCGTATTTAACCAACTCAGTCCTTTTCTCATATACTTAATATACTTACTTATATACTTACTTAATATACTTAATAATACCGCAAAACGCTGGCGTACCGGTTCGTAATTAAAACCAATCGATCAGCGATAGCGATATGTCAACTGGTAATACATAACAATTATCGTTGTTTGCTTTGACCACTGCAGCTGTGCCCTTGTTAAAAAATAAAGATGCCATAACTGTTTTTCTTCGCTAGGGACTTTTCGACAAACTCGAGCTTCCAATCGGCGTCGTCCGAAAACAAGAAAACAGTCCCCTCAGGCGGCGTAAAAGACAGGCGTGTTCTATGAAATGCTAGCCCAGCCCAGGTACAAAATAGTCACCCTGTCTGCCCTTCTGTGTACTGAACGATAGATTAATGCCTGTCCTCTATCTAACCTAGTGCGTTTGTTCGACCCGACTAATCACAGATAGATTCACATTACATCTAACTTGCCCCCGAGTATAGCGAAAAGAATTGCTTATCTGAATAAGAATTGCTTATTATTCTAAAGCTTTATCTAGACTTTACGAAAAATGACGAGATAAGACATAGCATCACGCAAAATACGTAACTGGTATCGCCGCTGTCCAAAAGCAACGAAACAATACGACGATAGTGCAATCTTTTGCAGCGTCCAATTGACAATACGATATCATCGTTGTAACAATAGCAGTGGTTTGGCCGTCGTGTCAGGCCCGACTACGTCACGTACGGACATGGGCCATTCGGCCGTGAACTGACTCGTGCCGAAACACACAACAGGCGCACGAACAGCGACCCCCGGAAAATAGGCGCTTTTCGCGCATTGTCCTCCTAGCGGATAAAGCGAACCTGTCTGAAGAACAGATAAGTCGTTGAAGGTAGTGACATAGAAAAAAGCTAGGTAAATGAAATAAATTGCAATTGCTTTATTACATATGTGAGATGATGAACAAACAACTCGGATCATAAGTACTTTACAGAGAGAATAGAATTTCTCTAGCTAGACAAAGATAATCGAAAGACGGCTGAACGTATTTGGTGGTCTAAGACAATGTTCGGTGAACACATAAGTGATGGCCATAAAAATAAAAATCAACATTTTTTAATCCAATTTTAATAATATATTAATTTGTTATGTATTCGTTCTACGACCTGCATCAGTCTCTTGGCCGACATATTTTCCCTTTCTCGGTAAGTTTAGGTCGGCTGTTAAACAGAGGAGTCCACTCACTTTTGAGGTTCTTTAAACTGAGAAATGTACTGTTACAAATAGAATATGACAGTGATTTTTTTTCAGATGAAGATTTGGTTTAGCCCTGGAGTGACGCGCATTTCCTGAAGTTACCCATTACCTTCGCTACCTCATGTTGAAGATGCCACATTTTATCGTCTGTAACAATTTTCTATAGAAACCAGCTATTGTCGCTTTGTGTTGAGCGATACCGAGCGAGATGTTGAGGGTTAATAAGAGGTTGCATTTCTGTGTATGCTCTAGCCAAATTGCTAACTCTCGTCGCAACCTCTTCGGCCGATTGCCATTCAAGTTCCTCATTGAACTTAAATGACCAACTGAAGTAAACCAAGGTCAAGACAAGCAACCAAAGGCCGACCGCCGGTCTAGGGTGCCTTAGCGCTTTTCGGCTCTGGAGTCTCTCGGACTTTACTACTACGGGAAAGCATGAGATGCATGTGCTTGGCCTCATAGCCACACAGTCTGCATGTTTTTCAACGGCGCTCTCTTTTAGAAGAATCATCGTGCAGACGTCCAGGTTTAAACCAGTGACGTATGCGAAATTAGCTCAGCTACAACCACACCTATCCCATAATGGGGCGCATTTTTCGGGTCCAAGAATCAATCTTTAAGCTCGGCAGACAGTTCCGAGCAGTTCTCACAGTTATAGACCACGTTGTACACAACACAAAGATTCTGGACTACTTCGGCATTGTTTGACTTAGGCAAAATAGCGCATATAGATGTTGAAAATGCACTTGACACCTCCATATTTAGAACCTGAACCTAACATAATATTTCATGCAGTGTACGATGAAGTCACAAGAGCTGTATAAAGGGAAAAGCACTGTCGAATGATATATTGAAGTGGCTCCATATAGATTTCGTACCAAATGTTTTTTAAGACCCCGGAAGTTCCATCGTATAACGGTTTCCTTCTGCTTCGCGCCGTTACCCAGTGCTCCATAGTCTATCTGAGGACAGTCTTATGGAACTACTTGCCAAAGGAGCTAGACCTGCTGAGAACACCAGCCCATTCGTACTGTAAATGCCCCATTGGTAGAATTGTCTGGCAGCGATCGAAGCGACATGTTATCGAAGTAGCATTGCATATCGCGCCGTGTATTGACTGACCCACTAGGCTTATAGCGCTGCCATTCTAGCTGCCACAAATCTCTGTCAACGCAATGCAGTCTGGTGAACCAGCTGGATATCATTGTAGCTGACGCCGCTCCAGCGCCCATGTTTCGTAATCCTCATATAACCTTTCTAATCATTCGTGGATCCTCGAGGCAGCGATCCGTGCAAACGTACCAATCGTCCGTGTCACGCGAAAAATATTTCTCTCGGAGATAGTTTGACGTATTGCAGCGAGAGGTTGAACCCCTCGACATTTCATCCTTCGCGCGCACTTCAAGATCTCAAGCCAGCGGCGATAAATGACAATGTATTTTTGCCCCAGTGTCGACATCGACTTTAACCCGGAACGTCTCACATAGCTACAGTGAACTTCTTTTGCTACGATGATAGCAATGGTGCTGGCAGGCAATAGGAGTTGCATAACGAAACACATTGAATCCTTGCTCGTTTTCGAGGAATGAAAAACCTAAATAGCTACACAGCGTTGTTATTACTGTGTTTCTGTCCCCATTCAGGCCTTCGATTCAGCATCCGCAACATATGCACTATTGTTGAAAAAACATTAGAGCTATTTTCGTTGCATTGTCTTATGTTATTTCCACTATGACACAGACATCATTTTGACGTCTGACGTTACCGAAGAATCCACCATCTCAATGCGCTATTTGTGTCAAATTTCGTCAACACAATTTATTTAAAGCCGACGTTATTCAATAACATTATAATTGAGAGTAATATCATTAATGTCTTCGAACGAAGTTGGCACGTTATGGTTCCAGTGGGCACGGTAACCATATGCGTAGAATCATCTTCAAACTAATGTTAAGGTAGACTTAGCCAACGGTAAGGTTCGATCGTGCATTTATAGGGGAAGAGCGTTCCTGATAGAGTTTTTCATCCTGTTAGCGCTATATGAGTCAGACAATAAACAGTACGAAGTCTCTTGTGGTTGATATCGTTCAGTGGTTAAGAGTACTACATATATGCGCAAGCAGCAATTGCAACTTTGAAGATCAGTGACTGACAATAATATATTTATATGAATTTGCATTGCAGAATTTTTAATACATTTTACGAAAGACCGGCCGCATTTTATCGACGCTCGAGGCACGCAAACAGTGCGAAATTATTGCTATATGTCATTTTAATTTCGAAAAATAGGTAGAGGCAGATATCGATCCGCCGGTTTAGAAGGCGCGTGCTTCCAACGGCTTCTTGTACGACAAGCCTCGTACGAGAATGATAGTGCCCTTTAGGGAAACAGATATTATAATATGGTCAAAAAAATCTCAGCCGCCTATTAACAATTCATTATTATGTACGTTAGAGCGGCCTTGTCGACTGTTAAAAGGGTCAATAATAAGTTCAACACTTGGTCCAGTATATTTGAATTTCGCGGCTAAGTTTAGCGGCTAAATAGTTGTGCAGATATGGGTCTGTTGTGTGTTCTGCTGATCTTTTCATGCTTTATCCTGTGACGATAAGTAAGATATACTTAAATGTAGATCTCTAGCAATTCAACCGAAACATTTAATTTTACCTATTTCCTATTGAGATATAGTATTTTCGAGCATCCAGCACATCGGAACGTTCTGGACTATTGAACAATGGTAAATCGGTCACAACCGCAAGGCTGTCATCACATCTATACAATAATAAATGAAGTAAAAAAAAAGCTTATACGTTTGGGTCCGATGTGAAGGAAATGGAGTTTACTTTTACACTCTACGCTCTCACATAGCTGCACTAGCCACTAGGCGAAATATATGGATACCTTAATATTATATCGCAGTACTATTTACAGGCGTTCTATTGTTACTGGTATAGATAATATCTCTGCGTATAGAAAACATGTGAAACGTCACGTAGAATGTAGCCTTTTCTTACGTAAATTGTCGTAACAAGCAATACGTGTACGTAAATAGATTAGCAAGTGCCGCTTCTAGCCAGCTCGTCTGGTCACCTGATCAGATACTTCTAACGTTAAACGAAGTAATAACTTGTATTTTTCATATTCACAGAGAGTAAATCGAGCGAAGCCAACTGTTACAGCTGATACGTTTTGATCGGTAAGTTGCCATGGGAATGCTAGCGTTTGATGTAATTAGCATATTTTCGTATAAGCCATAGTTGTAGGTATTCGAAAAACGTTTACCGATAGAACGTTTTTTACAGCGTTACGTACCGCACTCCAATATAGGTAATAGCGCTAACCCGCGTATATTAGGCCAAATTTGTCGTAGGTGATGTATAAGTTGACGAATGGAATTTTCTAAAAATTAAAAGTTCAAATTTGAGAATAACAATTATTGATGGTTGTGGGGCTTTAGGTGTGAGTTATTATTGAGCTCAACATGTCAGAGCTCGAAAACAAATAATACGCCAGTTCGGAATTTTTACGAGCTTTAGATGCGTGAAGTTAGATTTATCGGCCACTTAGGAAGTTGACTTTTATATTTGAAACATAGCCCAGTGGCATTTTGCAGTGGCCCAGTGAAATCTAAATAAAACGCTCGCACAGTCATCGCCGGAAAGCATTGTTGCCAAGTATCGTTTCATGGTAAGGCTAATTCGAGTTTCGAATCGTATATATATATACACCGTGCAATTGCAATCTACAAGGTAGAAATTTAATACTTAGAATACATTTATTGAATAATTTCAAATTGCCCCCGTTTTGCCGTAAGTTTACGTACCAATTAGTGTGTGACAATACATTATATGTATATATGACAGTCAAGAGTTCGTAATGGCTAAAAGCCGGCTCTTCGTTACTCTATAAAGCAATTCAAAGCTTGTAGCTAGCACTGCATCAACGAACTAGCCATTGCACACAATGCTTAAAAGCTACCGCTATCCTAGGTGCACGGTATAACACAGGACAAAGGCAACCTCGTTCTAGGTTTACGTAACTAACGTAGATTTACGTAACCTAACATTTCGATGTTAATGACGATTCATGACTTCCGATCTTGGCCATGCATATATAGGATCGGACGTCTTGTTGCAAATTCACGACAAAACAGTTATAAACTTGACAGCCTATAATAAGCACAGGTAACAAGATAACATACTTAATCTGTATCTGAGTTAACCTAAAATATTTAGATTCAAGTAAATAGCCGTCTGCATGTATACAACCCTCGACTAAAGGGTAACCATAGAAATGAAGCTAGGTTTACCGCTCAGAAGTAAAGCAAATGTACAGTTAACGTAGAGGCCTTTGTCACTGTAAACCAATTTTTTTTCTTCATAACTATAAGCCTTTCTTCTTTAACCCTCAATCTTTATTCACTTCCACCGATTTGCATTACTTCTCTTGGGAGTACAATGTTGTAAAGACCAAAAAGAAATGCCTTTTCCTGCAAAGGCTAAGCCTCGTGTTAGCATTCACCCTAGCACCGTACTACTCGTTAGTGCTTCGTTTTTTAGTGAAATAAAGAAAAAAAAAAAACCCATAACCTTACGTATAACTGTCGACCTTGATCGCTGATAAGAAGAGCGCTTCAGCTTAAGACGACTACTACTAACGAACCATTAAAGAATATGAATTCACGTGCATAGTTCGAACTACAATCATTAAGTGCGGCGTAGTGTCCTGTTATAGGCATATTGAGGCTTTGTAACTTAAGCGTATTTGCTTACTACCAGATAGATGCTAGCCTATACTGCCCTAAGGGGGAAGTTAACGTGAGAAGCCTGGCCGAACACCCAGCATTCATAAACTATCATTAACATCGCGGGCCTCATAGCTTTTCTTTGACAACGTGCGGTAGCTTTCATGCTGGAAGGAGCGCCGGCCCGCAGGCAAATCGTAAGTGAGGATTTATCGATAAACGCCTTTTGGAGCTTTAACTGGATGTAACTGTGACAAAGCCAGTCGAAGTCCTTGCATCAACCAGCATATTGTTTCATTAATCCTTTTTAGAGTCTTACTTGACCTAGTTTGGGTCCCCCCGTACGTACTATTCAGTTTATACAGCCTTTTGCTACAGCTTTTATGACAACTTAGTTTCCGTGCGTAGTTCTCTGTTCGTAGTTGTCGAACATAAACTCTATCATTTAGGATCGGCAGTCATCTTGCGTGCTGTTGCCTGTTCAATATGAGCAGTCATTGTAGGTATTACCAACTAGCTACTTTTAGCTTAACAAGTTTTTTAATGGTGTTTAGTATTGTACAGTTGTGAACTTCGACGGTGAAGCAGATATTGCCAGAAGAACGCGGCAAATGATGCGACTTCAAGCTTTCCAACTTTTTCCCTTAGGCTGATCGGGCCATATGGTAGGGTACCATTCGAATAGCCGACAACTACATGGCTCCATAAGAAGTTGATATTTCGTAGCAGAATTTCCTCTATGAGCTTCGTGTGTGAAAAGCCAAACTAGGTATAATATCGCAAAACAAGCTATTGACTACTTTGGAAATTGCATCACATAAAGGTTTTTTGTTACATTATAGTAGAGTTAGGCTTGATGTTATCGAGGACGCTTCTCGCTAGACGCCGTCGTCTTTCTAGCTAATTTCCTCCGCTGTACGTGATTAGCCGCCAAACAGGCGGCATAGACATTACAACACTGGCCCTGGATGTTATGCCTACTAGTGAACTTACTAACTCTCCTCGGATTAACAGCAGCAGCAGGTTGTTGGACCCGGCAGGCGAGCAGGAACGGGCCCCTCTTGATTACGTTAGTTCGCCACCTCGGGCAGGAACAGAACAGCCTACAGCCGCACCTCCGTCGTGTCGACGGCGGAGCCTGTCTGGCACTAGTAACAACCAGGCCCAATCCAACGTTGCTACTGGTCTCTATCAAGAAGAACACGACCCACGTCGTACACGATAGTCAGGACTATTGGCAGGGTCTACGAGGCCATCTCATGAAGAAATATATAGGTGGTAAAGACTTTGCGGTCGTTTGGTGGTTTACGCTACTTCATTACGAATTCGAGCGCGATAGCCCGCCAGGTAGGTGCGATGGAAAAATTACTCATTCGTTGCTATGTGTTATCATAACGGATCTATCGATAGGTATTGATTTCCATCGGTTTATTCCTTCATCTACTTATATAAGCTTGAACGTATTTGAACGTGTCAGACCCCTCAATGTAACGAACAATATATCGCTTTTATTTATGTATTCACGATGCATGTTATGTACACATTTACTGCATAGCTAACGACGCTTGTTAAAACGCTACTTTAAGCCGCTCCTAGACAACGACGGCCGATTAATCAATTTATGCTAAAGTGGAACGTTTTTTTTTTTACTAAAAATTATCTGTCCTATTTTCGCACCTTCTCTATTAAAATGTTATATTACAGCTTGATAATTACTCTGATAGGTAAGTTTTGACGACTAGCGCGCAACTAAAGCGGCTTATTCAAGCAATATATGCAATAAGCCCAAGTGAAAGTCGTAGTCTTTAATGAACCTGTAACTGCCCACATAATGAGTAACATTTCCAAGCTTTCTGCGTATTTCTGACGTCTTATTCGTATCCAAAGAAACGAACGGTCTGAAATTAGCACGGCTTTATTAATTATACTGAATTTTTTTTGATTGATTAAAATTCACCCAGGCGCATTTCTTCATTGCATTAGCAAAAAAGATAGGAAACAACCTGGATTGACAACGATCAACAGGATTTTGTCAAGTAAATTCGTTTTATTAGCTACCGTTCCCAGAAATGGGATGTTCTTATAATAGCAATATTCCTTTGCTAACATTTAAATCTCTTTGTACACATTTGTGATTCAGTACGGATTAGGAGCAGAGTAAATGCAGTTCTGATCCATGAACGTTAGGGATAAGCTACAGATATGATAGAGTGGCCGCTGGATATTTTTTGACGACTAAATTTTTACTTCTAGCTTAGGTAATAGCAAATTCTTCCCCAGAAGGTCAAACAATCTAAAATAAACTTTAGTAGCATATTGGTCCTTTCTACCTGTTTACATAGATGAAGCTACCTGTTATATAGATGAAGACGGGAACAACGCGTTTCGGATAAACTGATCATTCGAATGAACGGTTTAGCTTTGTGCGGATGATTTGGTAAATAAATAACAGAAGCTAGTAAGTGAAGACTCGGCGTGAATGAAAAACTTCTACATGGTAATGTAGATTACTTTATGCGGCAACATAAATTTTATCATTGACTGTAGGCAATATATAAAAATCGTCCATGAAGTAGGCCATATGTCGATTTAAGCAGACAGGAGAAGATAGTGTAAATACAGCCCCCAACACAGTGGGTCTCGTATATGTATTTTTCTAAGCCTATGGGCGGGCATAATTGAATCGGCTTGTAGTCGATGTATGGCTTCTATGTATACAAGTCTGTATCGGGAAATTGACGCAACCCTATACTACGCCATACCTACTACTGAGGTCGTGTCTGTCAAATACTCCTGTATACTTTTCTATACAAGTAGGAATTAAAGGAACAAGATATAGTGCCATTTGATTTGAGTCTACGCTCCACAACGGTTCGTTCAGTGAAATTATTATAGTTTCCGCAAGGCTTCTTTTACCTTCACTGTCTACAATATCAACTGGCCAAACGACTATAGTTAGGTAGTCCATTTAAACCCAAGTGGTTCGCGGTGGCAGATCTGGCGTTTGTCTACATCTTCATCGACGAATCAAGCAATCGAATGGCGTCCGGTTGAGTTCGATTTAATGTGGCCACCCTCAGTTCAAACTTCCTTTCAACGAGCAGCTCGGTATAATTAGCAGAGAGGCTGGGGATTTCTGAGTGGGTCAACCGAGGGTTTCTAGGCCATGCGAGACCCAGCTAGGTTGCTCTCTAACTGTAAAGGAAAACAGTGCTTGCTTCCATTTACATTATTCGAATAGGAGAAAAGACTTTTGCGGCCCACGGCTTTGGTCAGGAGTGTGAGCTTACGTTATTCAAAGCTAACGGACTGCAGCTTACCTCAATTTGCCCACTATGTCGGACGTCACCCTTTCTTTGGAAGCCAGCCCACGGCTCCACTCTCTTTCAACATAGCAAAGTACGCTCTTCCTCTAACATTGGCTGCCCCATACGCCACTCCTGGTAAACTTGACTACTGGTATCCTTCTGAGTGAGGGTGTGATAAGTCGATATAAATAAAGGGTTCGAAAGAAGAAAATTCGAGCTGCTATGCACGTGAATCGAGAACGTGATTTAAGCTCCTTGGTGCTTCAAAAATAAGCCACTCTGTGAGAAGGGTGGATGGTCTGGGCATGTTGCAAAGGGCCAATGAAACTAAACGAAACACAGCTTCAATCACTCCTTCTTCACTCAGATTCTTCGCGACTGCATCAAGGGTCCAAATTAACGCTGTTCATGTACAGTGTGTTCGAGTTAGATTGGGTACTGCTGGTGTGATTAGCACACAAGCGACGTCCGGATGAAAATAGACCTTCGGACGATTTGCTAATGAATTGTTAATGGTTACAATGAGTAATAGCAATAATGAGAGTAAACTCATTGAAATCCCTCTCGAACACGCAGCCCAAAAAAGTTCAGAGGGTTTACTCTTTTAGCTGACAGTAAGCGTAGAAGATGTACATGTAAATTTAGGCTAGCAAAAATCTAACAGTGCAAAAAAAAGTCTCAAAAGTCAAATACGACACAAAAAACTAAAGTAAACCTATTTGGGCTTGCTTGGGAAACTCAATTAACGACAAACATTACAATTGATCTCTGCGTCAACTTTCTGTGATCTTAAAGTATTGGGTTTACCGACCCTTTTGATCTTATCTCTGTTGTAGATCTTCTATTGTGTTCTTATAAGTCTTCCTCGGATTTTTCGAAATCTTTTTTCACTTTTAAAATGAATCTTCTTTGGGTACGTATGAACTGGCAACGACATATATTGTCGATTTTCGACAGCAAAAAAAAAATTACAATCTCAATTAAAGTTCGTGTACTGCAAAGGCATTCGGTAGAAGCTGATGTTCGCTCATAATAAGGGCACAAATCCTACTTGCCCCCATGACAGGTTTGTGGATTTTACGAAAAAAACTGCCACCAAGAATAGTGGATAAACGTATGCTCGCTGCGACAAGCAATCCGTCAAAGTGAACCTTAATTTATCCCAAAGTAAAGGAAAAAAGGATATTACGCATGAGGATTATTTCATAACGACAGCGTCCAATTTGCTAGCCTTTGTGACAAATGTATTTTTAAACGATATGCAAATATGATTCAGAGCTGGCTTTTTGACATGGTCGTTTATGTATACTGTACCTTCATTTCGTCAAACACTCATGTGAGCCTTATTTTTTTTTCTCACTAGGTAGCAACCAACACTGATCTTGAAACTCAGAGATCCAAAAGCTAAGCATTATTGGGTGCACGAATACGAGTCTGATCCTGACACACTTAGGCACCTTTGTCGTATTCAATCGTTTTATGACCAGGTCGTACGTTTATGTAGCCCAGTAACCAGCACTGTGCGTGTGAGTAACAACATTTTATATTATAATAATAAATTATTTAGGTATCCTTTTATTTATGTACTCAACTGCAATTAGAAGACTACGTTTGCTAGCTCATGTCAAATAAAGTAGTTGATTTCGTTATGCAGAAGTAGAGCAGAGCACGGGGCTTGTGGAACAGGAGAAAAGCATGTAGAACACACGAAAGACTTCATAGAAGTTTTCCTACTATATTGATACTTAAGGATTCTCTGATGCCGCATTGTGATGTTTTGCCGTAGCATCTGGGATGCATCTTGATCTTTTGTGTACCATGTCATTTTGTACGACTGGCAAGGTAGGCAAAGCTTCCATTCTGAAAGTACTCAATCGTATACCTGATACTGTCGCTTTAATGGCGCACATGGATTTTTTAACATGCTAGATTCAAGGGTAGTTAAAGCGGATCTCAATCTATGCGTATGTTTCAGTGACATACTCTCTCGTTTGTATTTTGAGAACCAGTTAGATCTACTTTCAGTAGTCGTGCTCGACATGCTTTGCATTGTCGTGCAGCATGAGCATGAAGAAATACGTCGTTATATCGTCTTCTCGAAGTCTGCCTCATCATGATGCGGTTGCTTTGTTGAGACCTGTTGAAAGAACCTACACGGACATAATATAACCCAGCCATATTGACTATCTTGTCCAGCTAGTAAAATTGGATCGGATGGTCTTTGTTTTCGACAGTTCCGTGTTGTTCTGTACTCTCCCGTATTTCGGATTGCCCAAATTAAAATATATCTAAAAAAATATGATCGAAAATACACTACAGAATACAGTCAGAAATTATTGTCCGATCTGGTGGGCGACGGCAACATTTGCCATTATCTGATCGTTCTGTTATTTGGCGAAGAGCAAGTTTTAAAACGCGGAACGCTGGGCAGCAACCCATCGGCAGCCGAGCTGCCCGCCACTGTTGCTGCTCAACTATGCAGCCTCATTCTGTCTAGGGAAGTTTTGCGATAGGTACTTTGGCGAAACGAAAGAGATAAGCATGAGCGATATTAACAAAAAAATCGTTATTTCTCCATCGTCGTTATCCGATAGTGTGACACAGGTAACTAAAATATAAACGAACTCTATGTCTGATCGAGCTTTCTGACCGCGTTTTCACATAACCGGATTAGGTCTTCTGGTGGAACGTGCAGCGTTATGAAGCGACAGCTTTGGACCCTCTTGGATAGCGTTACTGTTTCTAGCTGTGCTGCCTAAATGCCCGATGGCAATGCAAAATATGAAATGAATAATTTTTTTTTTTCGTATAGCGTACACCGGAAAGAAATGTTTAATTACAGGACACATAAAGGACAATGATATATTTGAGACAAATTTTGGCGAAAATTTAAGCTATTTAACCATGGCTACACATCAAGGTCTACCGGTACCGTAATATCTCAGTCAACCAAAACTTTCGCCTCCGCTATGCATTTGTAGGCTCAGATAGATGAATAGCATTCTAGTACTATGCGATTAGAACATTATTCCATAATTTCAGATTCTAGATTCCTCGTATATGAGAGTTTTTTCGGAACACCTACTAAGATTTAGGAATCTATTAGAAAAGCTGTTTGTTCCTTGCTTGTTTCTGCCTATGTATACACAGAAGCAGAAAAAGCGGTGAACTGGATATTCAGGAAACTGGAAACAGCTAAGGATACAAGATTGCTTTGCGTCAACTCGAATAACGTTGTGTCGAGCTCCATTAAAAGTACACTTTTGAAAGTGCTTTAAATATCGTCTAGAACAAATTAAGCTAACGCCCTTTATCCTTATTGCTTAGTCAAACGGATTAGAACCGCCATCTTTGTATGTACACAAGCGTTTTTGTAGTAAATCTATCTAACAGTGTTACCTAAATAAATAAAATCGCCTGAAAAATTTCGATGTCGACGATCGACAAATCAGATAGATTGTTCCGAGATGTGTATTCATTCCTACGTCGAATGTTCACAATGTAGGGTGTAAGGAAGACCGTGACCTGGCAGACATTGGATAATTCCGTCAAAGTCTAGATGACTGTTTTACTTAATTGAAGTGCATGCGGCACATGAGCCATATCGTTTGGTCCATTTAAAATGGCGTCTGCTTCATGTCCAGCAGCTGGTCCGGTTTTTAGTAGAATATCTAATTTTCCGTTATTCCTGTCACTCGAGTAATCGTCGACTGTTTCGTTAGAAAAACCTCAATCCACTCGGTAAGGACGTAATTTAAAGGCGATACTGTATAACATTCCATTACGCTTGCTATTCATATTTGGTAAAAAAAAAAAAAGGCCCCTTATTTATTTTCCTACAACTGACCTATTAATCGGGTCTAATGTTTCCAAACGTGTAGAATCTATCTTGCTCACTTGTGCTACAATCTTCATCCTGCGCAAAGTTGTGTTAAGCCTGTCTTGGATTTGAATCATTGTATGTAGTTCAAAATTGGCCAGGCCACGTTTTCCAGATGGTTCCAATGTAAAAATGCTATTACCTAAATGAAATTGTTGCTTCTTTATCTACCCCGATTCCATATATGCAGGTCGTGTGATATAATAACAAGCGAAATGGTCCAGGAAGTCAATAGGGTTCTCGGCGTACCTCGGTGTTGGCATACATATTGGCAATAGTTGAGCAATATCATGAAGTCAGCTTTCTTTTCGAACAGCATGCTCTAATTATACTTCTCGGATCAAGCTGCTTAGCCCATCCGCCTTAGAGAACGGGGTAGCGGGTTCCCACCAAAACAAACACAAGTCCATTCGCACCGTCGAGTAAAATTTAGAAAAGCAAAATCACAATGGGACTACTTGCAAAATATATATGTACTTTTGTTCTTTATTTTTAAAGAAGTATCATTGCTCCCGGGCATCGCAAGAAGACAGAGAAGCTTTAAGAATAAGGAACGTAGAAGGTAGAATTTATGGAAAAAAAATACACTAACTTTTTTGCGCATGAAATTGATGGTATTGCATTGGAAAGTAGAAGGAAGTTAGGAAATACACTCGTAATAACTGTAAATCGACGATGTCATTATACGTTAAGGAGTTTCGTGCCCAAATATGTCCGGTCGTAAATGTGACATGATCTCCGTAAACGATCAATAGTTGATGACAATAGCTCGTTTCCTCAATCCTTACCGTTAAAAAAGGTAACGCTTGCCAAGATTATATGTAATCTGCGATCACCTAAGGCATTCCTTTAACGATACTAGCGCGTAAAAAACCCTCACCCATATTTGACTACTTGTTACACATATACAAACTCTTTATTTTCTTCTCTCCTTCAGTTATAAAATTAGGGTTTTACCCTAATTTACCCATTTAGCCTAGTTTTTTCATCTTCTATAACGTCTTTTCTCACTCTGGGCGGCCAGTTTATACAGCATACACATATTTATGCACGTAAAATTTAAACATTTTTATATAAAGCGACATACTTTAATGAAACGAAAGACATGGCATGGAGGGATCAACAACTGGTTGTCGGGTGCCGCTCACCTTAAACATACACATATTTATCGACGGAGGCCAACAATCCTGTCACAATCGTTAACCTCTCACTTTAATATACATGCTCTTTAATTGACACAGCCCGCTTTTTTAGAGCCTTGTGGTATTTGATTTTTATCATAATACGATGCTTCTTTCTTTTAATGTATAGAATGCCGCTGCTGCTTAACTTGGCCTCTATTTTCTGTGGACCGGACCGAGTCGATAACTGCCTTAGGGGAACCTTCACGCTTCAACGAATTGCTATGTTTGTTTTGACAAGTTATTACAGATTTCGCTATGTTTTGAGTTTTACGCCAGGTATCACCGTTAGGTGTCGTGGCTCGCAGCACGAAGCGCAGATCACACCGTAACCCTAAAATTGGCAGACAAATACGGCACCCGCTAAGCTATCACGGGCACACGTCTAGTTCCCTTTTTCTAGTGGTCCTTTTTCTAAAGTTCATGAAATACTCGAAAAGAAAAAAACTTTCAGGTAACCAATGCAATCCAAGAAAACGCACGGGCATTGAATGTAGCTGGGATGGCTTCGAAGGAAACTGACGGGACTTGAAGGATTAAGCCATGTGCAGTTCGTATGTAGCTAAATTTTCGGCACATCTTTGACACTGTAACATGGTTCAGAAGTAAGCATTCGTTCGTTCGTCTTTTCTCTGTCTTGTTTTTTATGGCCGCAAACCAGGGTTTGAAGCACCCAGTGCATGTGATCACACGCGCTGGTTACGACGCGAAAACCGCCACCTGATGATTATTTATGACTAGGCATATGTTATTCTGGAGAAACGACTTTTCTATTTACAGGCAAGCTATATCTTACTATTTTTCTTGCATAGTTAGATTCGAATTTTTATATGTTATTTTAGAGTGACCCAAGTAAAATTCAAGCCTCTTCGAAATACGTAAATTGCGAAAGTGTCTATAATTTGGCTCATCATAGAACTCAAAGTATGCGCCTGTCAAACTTATAAATACGAATTGAAGTTAAACGAGGGCATAGCTTTCATACTGTCCTCAACTTATTCTCGTTCTTCGTGATACCTCGCATTGAACTTCAATAGATCCTGTGCCTCAGTTAATCCTCTGCACTAAACGAATACACAGATATATAATATTATCCGAACCGAAAAAATAAAAAGATATTTCAGTTTTTTTTGTTCGTGTTTTATACATAAATCGATTTATTTCAACACGGCAACAGGTAACATGATTTTACATCATTTACAAAACAAAGCACATATATACTTCTTACCAATCATCGTAGTTATCATTGTTATTATTATTATCATAGCAGTATCAGTTTCAGTATCATATCTATTTACACACAAAAGAGGGGTCGCTATTGAAGTATCGTTCGTGCTACTTGCAAACTGTATTCTATTGCTATAAACATTATTATTCCTATACATTTATTATAAACTATCAACGGAATAGTTCGGTCGTGGTCGCATGATAACGCAGACGAGTATTTCAGATCAAAGGGATGAAAATGAGTCAAGGGGATTTTTTTTAGCAGTTCCATTACATCCAGCAGTAGCTATTCATCATTAGAACATTGGAATTTATATGAATTAACTAGTTTAGACGGATGTATAAAGTCTTTGGGGGGTGCCGTAAGGGGCTTTCGAGCACATCATTCGACGCGGTCAAATTCGAAAAGGAAAACTTATGTAGAAATGAACAGATTTACAGCTACTGTGAGCCTGTGCTGCGCGCAAGGTTGCGTGATAGCACGAAATTTTTATTGGCATATTAAGTAATCGCTGACAATGCCTCAAGTTCAGCCATCTGCAGAGATGGAGCGTGACGTTCGAACAGGATAGACTCGTTTCATGTTTTGATTTCGTGTTGCATCCCGTGTGTAGCGCATAGAAAATCGTATTATTTAAGGATTTTGTTGCTCGCCGGAAAGTTATAACAATAATAACCAGAGAGTACAACTTGCCGGTAGGGCTTAGAAGCTTTGCTGCCATTGCCTGATGATGCTTCCATGCCATTACCAGATAATGCGCAGCAGGTACTTGACTCTACATACTACAAAGAAGAATTTTTCAAAACAGTACCTAGCAAGTATCGACATAAGAACTATGCATGCTTCACCATATTTGATCAGTGAAATAGCAAATGATACTGAAAAACACATACCTATTTCACAGACATACACTCACTGCGATCTATTAACAACAACTCCCTTAAAGGTTGTCGTATTACTCTGCTTGTTGCTAAATGTCGATTTCTTCGTCATCGTTGTATTAAGCAATCTTTGTAAGATACACATGATGGAAAATATCTAAGGTTATACATATGTGGCCGCATTCTTTTTAAAATATTCTTCAGTCGTACGTTGTTTTTAGGCTTCTTTTGCTGGTATATATTCACATTGGGTATCTGGGTAGGTTCGAATACGCTGCATCTTTTCTCCATTCGATTGTGGGTCGCCTCCCAAGATCAGCCTTGGAACCAAGCCGAGTTGCTATCTTTATTGATCACACTGTACGAGGAAGAAGAAGATTGTCGGACACACATATCTGCGCATCGCGATACTCGGTTTTGCCTTCTCGGCTTCTGCCGCTGTCGACTTGACGTGTCGACTGACACAAATCACCCTTTGGAGCGAGGTCGAGGACGCCGAAAAGTAACCCCACGAGATAGAGTCCAGAAGGCTGGGTTATTCTTGTCGCCCGTTCTCTCATTATCGATGTTTCTCTATTTGTAGCCATCGGCTACACCCGGCGATTTGTTTCTTGCTCGATTCGAAGATACGCTTGGATCTCCCTCGCCTGGTTTTTTTCTCCTTTTCCGGGTTCCTCCAACATTCTCTAGGGAAGCAGAGCAATCTTTATTCGAAACCGGTAAGGAGTTATTTTATGCGACGACACTTGCAGAAAGCCGCGAGATGTTTTGGGCTCCTTCCTTTTCCCTTTTTTCTAGATTATTTTTGGGCCGTCGATAAACGTATTGTTACTGATCGAAGGCGTCCTTATCCAGTTTCGCGTAAATGTCTGTGCGTTTGAGGGTGGTTGTGCGCATACAAGGTACACGATTAGTCGTAAGGCATGTTTTATCCGGCATAGGGCACTGCGCATATTCATTCTTCTATTTCGTACCTCATACTAGCTGTCAGCGGGCAGCAATCGTGGCGTCATCGAATGTGCTCGATTAGATATGGACACAGCTTTTGCTATAGCTACTACTGGGAAGAAAAAACCATACACTTGGCAAACTTTTTCCCGGCACTCCTCGCACTCGTCCTTCTGGATATACTTACGCATCGCCTACATTGAGTCGATTTCATTTCACTCTGTATATGTTTCCCTTTTCACCTGCTTTCTCATGCTGGGGCCACTCACCTGTCGTTTAGCAGTCCTTTTTTGACTACACCTTTTATCCGAACGCCTTGTCTCTGCGCGCTTCTGGGTCATTTCCAGTTTACTATTTCGCACTCACAGATCTGTACAAAAATGAAATACGAAATCAGAGGACGATAGAACCGGGTTGCGTCCGCAACCTGCTGACCCTTTAGACCGTCAAAAAGTCACTACAATATCGAAACTTGCTGTCTCCACGATGGCCTGGTAGGCAAATTTCGTCTACCTTCATCGCCTTTGTTTCATGAGACGTCTACTTCATATGTGTCAGTATCACAGTGCTCTACTTTAGGAACCTTAACCTCTTTCCTACTAGTTCGAAAATAGTGGCACATACGAAATGTAGGACGCGTGCCCGCGGCGAGGTCAGGGATGATTCAAACGCTGTTTGCTTCCAACCCAATTTCCTTTTTTTTTCCGCTATGCTTCCGCCCTCTCTGTTTTTCGTTAGATCGCCCTTACCTTCTCTTTGATAGTGGTGAGAAAATGTAGTAAATCCGATATAGTGTTCTCAGCTCCGCCTGATTCAGGGGCTCCGCGTACTTTCAATGTTGTTCGCAAGCCGGCACCCACAAATCTTTATTTCCTTGTTGTCCACAAGCCTCCAAACTACTAAGAGACACGTATATTATTCTCAAACTAGCAGCTCCATTACCACATACGCGGTAGTTTCGCATAATATTTTGTGCTGAGCTTGTAGCCAGCCATTTGCAAAGTTGAATTGATCTATTAAGCAGATCGTGATCAACAGAAACGATTCATTCACACACGGCTATGGCATCATTACACAAGCCTATGTTATTTCATTGCAAAGAAAAGGCTGTTGTTTATTCACGCAGATCACGTTGTTGATGCATCAGTATTGAAAGTTATAGCATTGAAGTTAATGTATGAACAACTAGTATCGATGTCTTCATGTTATTTTTCTAAATTTATACAAGACAGAGTCGCAGACGTCGCTTCGCGCCTGTAGCTAATTATAGTTAATTAAATCATTCAGGACAGCCAACCTGATGTAACCTGTAAGTTGGCTCTGCACGCATGGTTATTCCTATCCATGGCTTGCTCGACCTATTCCGTTCCACTTTTCGGGTACTTGCAATATTCCTGCTGGGGTGTCGAAGCTTTTTACCTTGTCGGAGCTATTCGATCAGCAGGTTCGATAATTATACTAATGAAACTGGTTGCTGGTTTATGTAGTATTTCGGGGCAGTTCACCGGTAACACTGATTTTTTGGTGTAGTTATTTTGCAACTTTATTCTAGTAAATGGTTACTCCTCACATAACTTAGAGCTTTGTTAAGAGTCATTGTGAAGATTTATATATATATATATATCTTCCCACATGGATAGACAGACAAGTGCACACTTTAGTCTCTATAACGAAGCGCATCGAAGTAGCATTAAACCATGTTTTATATGATTTTTCAGTCTTTATACCACGTTTGAACAGACCACAGTTAAAGGAGTCGAATAATTCATGCAAGTGTTAGCTATTGAAAGTTTATATTCCTATCTGTGGTCGGTGCTTAAGCGTGCGTTGGAGCCCCTTAAGTTCAATATACTCAAATAAGTTTCTCTATCAGAATTTTTAGTTACTCCAGTGAATTTCATTGTGCGCCTGATATAGTGCCTAGCGTGTGTTTGCACTTTACTGGACGGCGATTTAACGACTCGAAGTAATCCCATATATGTGGGATACACCATATATTTTCTATACATACATAGTATCAGCGGCCCGCATCGATGCTCGGAGTAATGAGGAAACGAAAAATTCGTGACTGCAATCATGTTTTCTGCTGATCTCGGAAGGTCGTTTCTAGTCGATATACCAAGTAGCAAGTTGTAAGGAACCTTCAAGGGAACTTGCGTTATTGATATTCAATAAAGCATTGCAATTGCCTATTATATAATATTATTACTATAATTTAATAACAGATTCAGTATTTACATTATAATGTGTACTTTTCAGCTCGAATGGCTCACCTGCGCCACCTGTTGGGCGGTCGCGGCGGCGCCATCTAACCCTACGATCATGTCACCGATATGCTAGCGTAGAACGTTCGATGACCATTCGCTGCCACTTATATTATGGTTATCATTATAGTATTGCTTACGTTCTAATAACAATAATAATTATATGCTAATTATAATAGATTGGTCTCTCTATCCGTTTCGGAGTCAGCGTTCGGTCGATGCTTTAATGTCGCTCACAGGAGCGCAACGTTGACGTGCTCACTGTGTCGCTGTCAAGGTAAGCTGGCCATCGGCTAACCTCAAATAGACCAAAAAACCCCATCGCTAGACAAGCGCCACTGACAGTAACTCACATACACAAATAGATTAAATAGGCAATTAAAGAAGCAACGATCAAGTAAGTCATGGGTTATTTCCTAACATGCCAATGATTTCTCTGTAACTTAGTAATTTTGTCTAGCATTATTGTAAATTTGTTTACTAATCGTTTATTAGTTGCCGATTGAGTGTGTATGGGGCATAATAGATAAAACTGTACCGGTGATTTTCATATTTATACCAATGAACATGCCTCTTGTTGAATCCTGACTCTTCATTCAATGACAGATTTGCTGAGACTTGCTCAAGGCTTAAATATACGTTACCATAAAAGCCAGACCACATCTAATTGTTGTAATTTACTTCCCTACACCTACGTTACAGAGTAGCTTTTTGCCTCAGACGGCTTTCGAATGTTTCGGCTATCAGTTGAACTATTCATTTAACACAATTGCTAGCCTATACAGTTTATAGGTTGTTATAGTTAATAATGCTATGTTTCTATGACTTTCCGCGAAAACCGAGTCTCGTTCTACTGGCCTGTTTCCTGTTCCTATTCCAAAACAAGACTTCCATTATTTACAGCAAAGATTGTCCTATTTTAGAAGCCATTCCTGTGATACTCTGTTTAGGCACATCCATAGATAGATAATAGCCGTTGCATTTAGAACGATTTGAATGAATGAATGAATCATCCTCCACAACTATGTACATACGTATGCACATGTAACCGAACACAGATCTTCATGTATATATATGTATATATTTAGTTAGATATCTATACGTAGGCTCATATTACTAGTCATACATACTATGTAAACCTATTTCGCGAAAATGTAGCATTCATTAGAGAGGCTCATCGTTACATTCTTATCACTGTCCTTATTATATATAGTCAGTATATATATTATATACTGAGTGGCTGTTACGTTTTCCTGATCTGTTACAACTGCAAATCATAGTAACCTGTGGTCAGTGTGTATTCGTTTTTCGTTTCGTTATATTTTGAATCGATTTACGAACGATTTATGTTAGATCCTGTGAGTCGACCCGCTTTCGTCAGGGCCTTCTTTCGTTTGTCAGTCGTGTGGTCCCCATTTGGCCCGAGCCTTGACTCCTGTGGTCAGGTCGGGGCTGCCGGTAAGTCGACCGAAACGACCAAGAGACCATGTCGCGCGAGCTAGCATAGCCATACCCACGTATCGTGTTGCTATACAGTAGGCGTCGCCGGCGCTTCCCACAGCGGCACGTTAACAACTGCCAGAACGTTGAACGAAACACGCGATTGAACACGGTGTAGACGAGCGGATTGACCGTTGATGACATGTAACCAAGCCATAGAAAGCCAGTCGACATGTACCCGGGAAAGAAGTCACTGCCGAGCGGTATCTGCAGCACGTTGAGCACAAAGAAAGGCGACCAGCATACGAAAAAGAGCAGAAATACGACGCCAAGAACTTTGGTAGCTCGACGCTCGTTGAGGGCCCTAGCGGTTCGTACGGCAAGAACGCACGGGCAAGTTTCGCCGCTTGACGCTGAACCCGAGCCGTTGGCTTTGGCCGAGGCGATTCGTGAAAACGGGAAACCGGCGGTGGTAGCTAACGCGCCAGTGATCGCGTTACCGGTACTCATATTAGTTCCATTGCCATTCGAGGAGCAAGCAGACGACTGGGTCTGGATTCCCCCACCTGTGCCGCCAACGCCGATGACCCCAATGGTGACCGTGCCTCCACCTCCTGAATCAGTGCCCGAGACTGTACCAGACGTCACCGAGATGGACCCCCCTGCTGCGGGGTTTGGCTGAATTGTTGTTGTACTGGTTATAGTAGTGGGATTGGTTGTGGACGAGCTGAGGTCTGGCGGCTTGTGCAGTTCACGTACGGTTAGCACGTAGATGACCATCATAACCATCATGGGTAAATAAAAGGCGAAGATTGATCCGAAAGCGAGGAAAAATCGATTATTGATCGCGCATGCCTCACCTGACGGGCGTACATTGTTCACATCTTGAGCCGCCAGTAATGGCAGGGGACAACTGATCACTGACGCAAGCAGCCACACACCAAGTACTCGTGTAAGAACACTACGGCGACTTTGGTATTGCGTCCGTTGGCGGGTCCGTAACGGATTACGGATGCCGATGTAACGGCCTACTGAAATGCAGCAGAGGTGAAGGATCGAGGCCGAACACCCAAGGACATCGCAGGTCACCCATATTGTACAGACAACCGTAGAGAACGGCCAGTAACCTGGAATCAGGAAGCAACACACAACTAAGTAAGTTATTGTAAGACAATAAATTGAGATAAATTACCCTTCGACTGTAATGTGCAAACAACTATTGGAAGATGGTAATACAAAACTACTATAATAAGTTGAAATCTCTTGTTATTTTTGAGTGGCCAAACTCCACATACGTTTGCATCTATTAATAACTCAACCACTTCCAGCAGCGCGATGCAAAGGTAGCAGCTCAATGATGACAATGCTTCATGAGGGAACATATCTCACATTTAAATAGCAACTGTGATTCGATCCTAAATAACTCAGACTTTGCCTAGGCCCAGCGCTGACCTGCTCGTATCGAAATCAGGCTGTCAATAAAACACACCAACATGTCATATTTCATGCTAGCTACAAGCAAAGAAAACGATTGATCAAATTGTTGCTAAAGTACACATGGCCTCAACAACTGCTACAGTACCTTGTTCAGATCATATTGCTTTCATGTAACGACGCTAGCGGGATACGAGCAAATAGACCATCATGTTATGACGGATTCAGTTTCATTTAGCTTCACATACGTAGAGAAAAAAAGAAGCATTTGCGCACTAATTGCATCGCTATAAGAAATGTAAGAATCCATGAGCTATTCGGTGTTTGCATTATAATTTAAATATCTCTAGGTAACAATAATATACATTGTACAGTATAAGATAACCAGGATATAAACAGCTTTAGTCGTAGGTGCCAGCAATATGGGCAATACAATACACACATACTAGATAATCATAAGTAAATCCTCTATTACAAGCCGTAGCTAAAACCAACGTATATGATATGTTAAAAATTTTCTTCATTTCGATGTTTTTATGGCTTAATGCAATCACGGACGTTAGAGACACTCGAAAGTGTTTTCGTTTATTGTGTGCGAGTGGGGAATCGTTTTGAAATATTACGTCAGAGTCCTCGAAGAGGGGATATTACTCCACTTCGAAATTTGAAATCAACGAAATTACCATAGCTGCCGCTAGTACTTCTGTCAATAAATAGTCTATTTATCAACTCCGACTGATGAAACCTAGTCAGCCTTTAGTTCAGCTTGGAATCAACTGCGAAGTCCTGTTTAGTATTCAGCCCAGCCTGCCTTAGAACGGACATCAAAGTCAAGCTGCCCTGTATGCTGGCGTATTGAGGACAACTTAACTAGAGAGGTAGTAGGTGTTTACAAAAATGTCCTACTAGTCGTCATTACTAATACCGTAACACTCTGAGTGGGGTCAGCGCTAGAATGTATGTTAAAGCAATATGGTAGGTTAGGATTGAGGCCTGTACCCTTACGGGGCCCGTTCTTGTCCTCGAATAACGAACGACTAAGTAGTTTCAAAGCTTGACTTCGAACCGGAAGGTTTACGTGAGAGGCTTGTCGTTTACAAGCAACCAGGTGGCGCCTGCTAAAAAGGAGCCTAGACACAGGGAACGGAAATTGCGTTTTCATACGGACTAACGGCCCCAAGCAACTGCCTAAAGACTTTAGCTAACCACGCCCTAAAGTTGCGTCTGGCTTGAAGTCTTTATTGAGTAGTGCTCATAACAAGTAATCGTGCATAGGTGAGCGTCTGCATAAGCAGCACCAAATGCAATTTATCGTACGTGAGGGGTAATGCTGACGGCCGTCTAACTTCAACAGAGCGTTTGGACAAACCTTATGAATATATTATGTTTCGAAATAACACTGGTGACATCCGGTCCCCCATAATGCCTTTTCTGCTCAATGTAGAAAATGTGCTGCCAGTCTGCATATGTGTATATGCATATGACCAACCAGACGAGACATCTCAGTCTCGTCTGGTTGGTCATTGACTAGTCGTAGTAATAAAAAGCAAGACGACTAACAGGACAGATAACTAAAGTGAGCGAAGAGAATCCGCAAACATGTTTATAGAAAAGACGATCAGTACATTGTGTATATATACATAGGAAGAAAGAGATAGAGAAATCTTCCCATAAGCATCGTACATTGCGCAGGGTCCTGTCGTAAAGCGCACCCACAGTGTTACCTCTGACGTCAGCTACATTTCTGTCTAGCGCGTTTTTCCAACTGAATGTAGAAGAATCGCATCACACGAACGCAGCGCCAAATCGACGTAAGAGTGCCGTATTTCAATACCTAGAATAGATAACCCAGGACTCTCGTTAGATGCCTAGTCTCTTTGCATTCTATCGAACAAAACGACGCGACCTATTCCGACAGTAATTGCCGCCATCGGTCGATTTTGCTTCATCTGCCTCTGCCAACTGGGTGGGTTGCATCGAATTTCCTGGTGTCGTTACCAGCTACTGGATACGGCTTTCGCTGTCGCTACGCGCGAATATGGCCTGCACGACCACCCTGCTGCCAGCTGGAGTCTATCTATTTGCGCCTACTCTATTTCAAAATGGCCTGAAGCGCTTCAGCTATCCAAATTGGTTAAGTCATTGACGGACATATTGAGTAACGTCGTGGCTGAGCAAGCATGCGCTATTTACTACCACCCACTAGGCGCCAGCCAATGTAGTACTATACTAATTGAAGCCTCTGCAAGGTCTAAGCTATTCGAACGGCGAGCGACAGCACATCCTCTACAAAATGCCGAACCATGCGGACTCGGGTCATCTAGAAGGGAAGAACAGATAAACGGTCGCTACCGAAGAAAGGCATTGGCGCTATAATACGGCGTCAAGCGATTGAACGAGTAGGGCACCGAATGAAATCCACGACGTGTGGGTCGTACAGCGAGGGCGGATCGGAAAGGCTGTGTTCACAGTGATCGTGCTCTGCACGACATGTGTATTTAATGTGTACTTTAACCTACTATTCTGGGATCCTAGGATCAAGGTATGATCGAGTCAAGGGAAAGCCATGTGTCATGGCCCTTCGTGCAGCTCAGTTTTTTGGCGGAAGATAACTTTGAAGGAAACTGGGCAACGCGACCCGGTGGCGCGAATGCGTGGAGAAAGGGCATGTGGATGACGAACCCGAAGTAAAAAGATCATATATGGAGGCTATGGAAAATATAGGTGTACGGCGACTCAATAGAGACTTTTAGCGAAGGATCGATCTGTGCCAGAGGTCGACGGTAACGGCTACACCAGGACTAACAAGAGCGCTAGCTCTGGGCAAGCATGGACGAGCGACAAAAGAGCAACACAAAAATGGAAGATTAAAAAAGGTATAGAACTTTTAAACGAGTCAATTTATAGGTTTTTTTCTTTCCGTTGACGTGAAACGCAACGTACAAGGCCGCGCATATCATATGGTGAGAGTTGTGACGGCAAACGTGCACGTGCATATAAGTTGATTTTTCTTGTTCTTTCGAGTAACTGCGGCTGCTGCTGTTAGACGCCTCATTCACTTATTTTTCTCACTTTACTCATAGGCTAAACATCGTTTCAGCAAACAATGGAACGGCAAACGTTCGTCATGTAGTCCACGTTACGTACCCATACATTCATTGTCGCAAGCGTCGGTTAAAGCAGACGTTTATAGCTTCGTTAAATCAAAAAAAAAAAAAAAAAAAAAACGAAATTATTAGCTAGGATTTATCTAATAGGCACAAGTGCAATGGAATATACAATACTTTACCATCTAATAACCAATTCTAGGCACGCATCGTGCAACGAACAGCATAGAGTAGTATGGAACATCCGCGTACTTTTACGATAAAAACCCCTGTGTTCGAGGTATCGGTTGATGTTTTTCTAGCGGTCGACGTTTCAGCTGACTGGTACATCCTCTCTCTACATCTAACCTACTAGATAAGCGAAGCCCTGTTTGATAGCAGACGGGCGGATGAAAGGAATCGCTAGCAACTTTGAAGAGAACATCAAAATCGAAAATTTAGACGCGACCTGTAAAACTATCTAATTCTAGTCAGCAAAAAATAGTGCTTCGTCACATATAGCATCGTATCTAGCAAGGATCCGAAAATGCTAGCAGAGCACAACATTTGATAGTTGCTCGATTCTCTCGTTTACTTGGTAGAACACAAATAATAAGGTATTGACTATAGCTTAAAATTTGTTATTGGCCAAAAAAAAAAGTTTGCGATTCATGTGAACGCCATGCAAGGGATGTAGTGTTTCGTGGGCATATCTGAACGACAACAGCTGTGTTAGAAATAATACAAATAGCTAATTTTATACCTTTATGGGCCTCTCGAACGTCTATGACTTTCGCTTGAAGCTGAACATAAGATGAGCAAATTATAGTCGGGTGCCACAAGTTGGGCACAAATAAACTTTTTATAATAACGAAAAAGAATAGGCCAATTCTGCCAGAGAGAAGCGCCTTGCTAGACGATGTAATATTATCGACGAAGCGCGAAAACGCAAACGTAAAACGAGTCCTATTCAACCCAGCCGGTAAGCTCCGTTCTGAAACCCTAATCTTTCAAGGAACAGAGTTGAATTGCATCGATAGTTTGTGTAAGATGATTTTTATTAAATTGTTTATACTTATTTTTCGATCTTATAAAATTCGCTGCTTTTTTTTAGCCGAACTTCCTCACGGGTTTACAATATAATTCTTGCGAGTGGCAATTAGATATAATGTCCGAGGCATCTCAGTGTTTATCTTCAACACCCGTTTACCTTCTTGAGCCTACTCTGAACATGAACGAATAATGAATAATATGAGCGTCGCATACAGTCGGCAGGTAACATAAATAACTGTTGATTAATGGTTTAACTTACTTAAATCTGTGTCTACTTTTCAAAATCTCGGTTAGACGATCGTGTTATAAATCGGCACTTCACATGTGTAATAAAAGAAAGGAAGTAAAATAGACGATAGACAGCGGTATATACTTCATCCATTCATCGAACTATGTAATTCTTGAATATATGATTTTAACAAATTGGTAATTTATTCCTATTTAAGTTTGCTGCTACCAACAAAGCCTAGTTTGTAGCAACGTTTGCGTAACGATATCATAGCAACCTTGAAAGGCAAATTGATATGCAGTAAGGATCAAACTATCTACCGGTAGTGCAATTATAATCCATATGTACAGTCCCCAAATTGAAACCTAAGCGAACGCCCTTGGTCCAGAAGTGCGGTGATACGTCTAGATTCTACGCATGAAAACGACATCGGCCAAGAATACTTTCTGGGAACTCCAGAAGGCCACGTAAATGAGGCCGACAGAGACAATGACGTATGTAACTTGTCGTGAAATCCTTTAAAAAAGAAATATGACGCGTAATCTGTCCAGCCTTGTCCTATGTGGAAAACTGCTTACATAGTAACTGGTATTGTCGGTTACTGGTATAGTAGTAGTAACTGGTATAGTGTTGTAACGTCGATTGTCACCAACGTTAGGCAGGCCAGCGGCTGGCTTCCCGGTATACGTGCATACTGACGGCACGAGAGTTTAGCGTATCTGTATTTTCACATAAATAAAACGCACATAAGATACGCTAGCTTCTATATGGGCGTAGAAAGTCATAGTATTCGACAGAGTAACAACATTAGAGTAATGGGTATTAGCAAGTAAACTAACGTATCCCTAAAGGGATGAGTGGATAACTGTGATCAACACGTGCATGTACACGGTTTATTGTACGGAAGAACGGATTAAACGGCTTTTGGAACGGCAATTGTCCGGCATCGTACAGAGGTAAATGCTATTTGTCTCGAACCGCACTGGTGGTGAAGCAAGTTTTATCACGTCAACAAGGGTTGCGGCTAGACACATGTCTATTTGCGTGGTTGTTGTATATAGACCAAGTGCACTGGAGAAGAATCGTCAATGATTTTAAGGAGGATTCTGAAAACGGATAAGGACTATATAGGTAATACGGTTCTTAATCGTCAATTGAGAACTGCAACAAGTTCTCATCTACTTTACTTATTAAGAACAGCCTATTAGCAGCGTCAGGTTATATATATATATATTATAATATAACTGTTCTACAACTGTTCTAGCTTTGTAATTATGTAGAAGCTCATATCAAAACCGAAAAAATCACATCTTTGCCAATGTAACACGTTTTATCAATGTTCGTTTTGTTCTCAATAGCGATCCATGCCGAAACGAGTGCGCTACCTCGAAGTGCCTAGAGCGTTAAGTTGTACCGATTTAGCTTTTCTACATCTCCTATTAACGATCTCACTTATCTAAGGCGTACACAAAAAAAAATAATGGATATTTATCAATTTTCAAATCACCTTAAGCTTCTCCACTTTCTCTTTAGCCTACCGAAACAAAATAACTTTCAAGACCCCCCCCCCTTCCCCCCATTGGTCGACGTCAGAAAATGAGGTGGAGTAAACCTATAATAACAAACATAACTAATTGTTCCTCGTTTCTCAACTGTCAAATAGTATTGACCTTCTACTTGGTAGTTGTCCGATAGTAGTTACTATAAGGAAAACCTCACAAATCAAATTTGTTGAACAGGATCTTTCTATTGATTGCTACATCGCAGCGATTAAGCCGATTTCCTCTGTCGTAAACACGATCTTTCACGATTTGTGCTGTATGCAGACATCGTGGCGGCAGGCTGCCGGAAACAATCCATTGAAGAGTCCAATTGAAGATATAACGTAACTTCGTAATAGTAACTCATTTGTGCTAATGAGAAAAAATGTGGCCGGTTGAAAGAGTTACCCTAACCATGTCTCTATGATTTATTATTATCCATTTTCTGTTTTTACGTAAGCGATATCAGTATTTGTGTAAAGGATAGACGCTTCGGTTATTCCTGCCGTGTGAATTACACCTTTGGTACAGCTTTGAAAGGCATGCTTCCATCAGAAAGTCCGGATTAGGTCTTCCTGGACTTCTTCAATAGAGCTACAAAACGGCATAATAGTCACATGCTATTTGTCAATGCTGAAACTTGAAGTGACGATCGTCACGTTCTCGCCGTTACCGTGACAACGCTCTCGACGAGATGCATAGCAGGCCACGCCGTTCTATGCTATTTGCAAACACAACACATTGATAAGGAATTTTTGTCAATCAGCTCAAAATGATTGGTTGTGGAAATCGGCTGCTGTTGTACAGGGCAACACGACCCATTGTATTTAATGTTTTCATAGATCATAGAGCCATGCAGTTGCCCAACTCAAATTGTACATTTGTAGTTTCGTGATACATTGTTATTATTTGCATTTATTTATTAATGTAGTGAATATGGCAACTTATGACTAGGTTTGTCTGCGTAATTTACATCCGGTAGCACTAGGGGTTCTGGCCAGTGTTTTAGTTTGTCCGGCTTTATGTTTGTTGTATTAAAGCGTCTAAAGATAACATCAACGGATCATCAACGCTACCTCAGTATCAACATTGTTGACGGTTATCAACAAAACGCGCTTTTAATTGAAATAAGCGGACTGGCATTTTCAGACTGTGGCCACCGTTAATCTTTTAAAAGAAAGTTAGCGAATCCGCTACCTAATGGGGGCCGCTAAGACGCAGGGCGATTGTATAGAGTCAGCTCAACAATGCTAATATCGACAACGACTGTCATCTATACCGCTTTCATCTGTCAGCCAAATCCGCTAAAGACGGAAGGCGAACGATTTTAATATTAACGTCGCAGGCTCATTTAACACGCTTACTACATTGTGTAGTAAACAGTGTATTACTCTCTGTTACTGCAGTATTGCCATAGCATTGAATTGGTCAAAGAACAACAAGCTCTTACGTGCTTTCCGTCGTATCTCGCTATCATCTATGCGCTGATATTTGTTGCGCACGTACAAACATTTACGGTATGTAACCTACGCGCGCCATGACGGATAACACCTAATCGGATTAAATTTAATAAGCCGGTTAAATCGATGTCGCAATGCATAATTGTAGGTTGTCCCCAAAGAAGTAATGAATTATTTATACAACTGACACCACAGAAAAAGGGTGGTTCGGCAGATAACATTTGGGGTGACTGCAGGGTTGGCGGTGGGTGCTGAATGCGGCCATTGGAGTTTGCATTGTCAGCAACCGTTTTGAAGTTTGAAAATTGGCGGCAAAAGGAACCACGTCGTTCGGTTTCGTAAGTTTCATATGGTAGCCGATTGAACCCCCTCCTTGCAACATCACTAATGGCGGCCAGTGCGTTACTGGCTGTTAACGTTGACCATACGTTTATTTAAACTCGATTCGGTCTTTCCTCTGCTTTTCTAGAGGTAGCCTGAGACTTAATTTAAATTTTGAGCTGACCAAAATACATGTGTTTTGACTCCGACTTGTCTGTCCATAACGATGTCCATTAGTTTCTAGGGGTAAACCACAAAGCAAGTCAGAACACTAGCTTAGCACAAAACTGATGACGCTTGCGTAAGGAATCAATATCCGACACCGGCGAATATATACATATGAGTATTTAGGCTAAGCATAAAGTAGCGCTTGGCTGGTCACGTTGGCTTATACAAAAAGATCGATCGGAACTCCAAACAGCAAAAGCAAACGCTGACGTCGTTCAATAAGTGTACCTCAGTAATAAACCTAACGATCCTGCCAGATATTGATTTTATGATGCTTCGCCTATGTGCTGTGTTGTGGTTCTTGACGTCCATTAACTCTACACCGTTTGGTTTCACTGATCTGTTTAATTGTTTGAAGATAATTGCCTTCAATGCTAGGTTTGCGTCAAGAACGCCATCCCTGCAATATAGGCCAACGTTGGCCAACCACTATGGGTCCTAGGCGTATTTTTTATTTATGTGTCGCTCCGATTCCTCGTAAGACGCGTCTGTTCTCACTTGGATCACTTCAGAAAATGCAACTATTCGAATACTAAAAAATGGCTCTCTGCAATTAAGTTGACGATTGGGGAAGTGCTAGCACAAGTTACATTTCTATCAGCATTGCATGCCATGCTAACTGTAATCAGACCGGTTTACTTATGTTAAATTTCAGGGTACATGCTACATGTTCATTACGTGTGGCTTTGTACGGTGAGACTTTGTTAATCTATAATATATTCATACAATATTCAATGTGCTATTGTATTTTATACTACAAGTATTGTCGTGTGATCAAATGTCCCGAATAATACCTTGAAATATGCGACTGATTTTAATACAAATGAAACTGGTCCAGACCCACTTTTAGCTAAAAAAAAAAAAAAAAAAAAGCTATACAGATAATGTATTTTCTTTATGATAGAACTCTGACCAGAGCTGAACTCTATTTTTCAGGTGAGCTTCGGCAACCTCGCCTTAATAGCAGCCTCTGCGGTAGCCGTTCTCATAAAAGTACATTCATGATTCCTAAGCTTGCTTACGTTTTCTCTCTCGCTCCCTTGGGGTGATTTTTTTTTTACTAAATTTCCAAAATATGCTATTATATTCTCGAAAACATAGTATATATACAATGTTTGTTATAATTATACTATTATTACATGAAGGTTAAATTATGTTCGACAAGGATACTCAGAGAAATGCGATCAATTTGTTAATTATAGTTTCATATTTACCCGTGTCTAGCTCGCCATGCTCGCTACAAGCAATTTGCTTTTAACAAATGCAACGCGGAGAGCGTTTGAAATATCCATACGGCGTGGTTGTGGCCTGCCTGACACGTTCATTCAGATACGGCGCACAGATCAATTTAAATAGATCTACAGCAATGCTAGGACCATCGTTCCTGACGAGCATAAAGGGCGGATCGCAATCCCTTAACGATGGTAAAGGCGTACGAGCCACAGAACAACAACCTGGTTAGACCCAAGGCTTACACTTGCAATTATGTCCGTTGCATTGCTTCTTTGATTAGTATTCAATAAATATTTTTTTTTTAGCAGGAAACAGGTCGGGATGTCCCACAGCCACTGTCCTCTCGATTTGATTTTAAACTGGAAGCATGCAAAGGCTGAAATGTTATTACCATTATGATACATGTTACACAATCCTTTGTGGCAAGGATTTTTGACATCGTCTGCAGAACGCTGCTTCGCGAGTTTGAGTTAAGGTTCCATGCAACAGAAGGTAATACGCAAAATGTATGGCAAGCTTAATAAGTATTGAATCATTTATTAAACGATGTCAGCAATTATTTTGATTCTACAAGTTCCTATATATTCGTGTGGACGTTATGGCCATCATATTGTCTACAAGCGATTAGTCTAGATGGTACGGGCAGTGAAATAATATATCGCTTGCAGAACGTGTGCAGCGTTGAAAAACACCGACTCCGCGACAGACGCGGCTTGCACCTACGCAAGTACCACATCTTGCGTCTCTATTTACCGTACCTTATTATGTAATGATTTCCATGAAAGATGTCTAGTTGAAATGCGTATATATATATATATATATATATATATGTGTCATGATGATCGTGTTGCAATCTGATGTTCAGCTGCTGTTATTTGATCTACGTCGTATGGAGTTGCTGCGTGGCCTCTAAATGTTTTCCATACGTAGTGCTATATTGTTTCTTGCGAGGATGCCTTACCTTACTTATTTCTGCATGGCGCGCCAACCTCTGCTGCGTTTTCCATGCAAATATCAACAATACGTTACTTTCGTTCAGACAAACGTTGGAGTTAAAGCATCCACTTTACCTAGAGGTACGATCTAAACGAACGGCTGAATATCATTGTACTGTAAAAAACCCTTGACCTCACTAGCCTGTAATATGCGAAGACTCGAAGCCATTTGTGGGTTTTCGTTGGATCACTAACTTCAACCTTAGGTGGGGCGAAAAGAGAGGACTTGTCTTTTGCACGGGACGTTATGTAACAACATTTATGGTTCAGAAGAAGTTCTACTGAACTGCACAGTAACACAAATCTATAAATAACGTTGTTTTTTTTTTCTCTATTATCAAGTCTTGTCTCTTTGTCTACAATAGCTCCAGCGTTAGTCATTTCCAGGGCCTGACACAACTGTCCATCTATCGATGCCACCTAGCAAACGCAGCATCTTCCTTTAGACGTTCCCATCTTCTATTCCCATCCAATTTCAATGGTCCTACTTTACGAGTTGCTGACGGTGGTGGTTTGACAAAGTTCGCTGATGACAATGATCAGGACGTCAGATCGCTACTGCTGCCGCATCTTAGGACGCTAAAGGGTACTAGCGAGAATGGAGTGAAACGATTTTCTTTACCTTGAACGTATTCTTCTCACGTGAGAAATGCAGGACTAGCAACCATTTGGGGAAGGGGTCCTGATTTTTCCAGACGAAAAAAAGTCTAACCGCGAATACAAGCCTTCAGTCCCGGCGGATGGGGCCGCAAAAGCCGACGAATTTTCGAGGGCATCTTCTTTGGCTCCGTACATATTCACACTCGTAAATAGAATCGGACTGCCGAAGGAATCGATAGACCACAGCTGAAGCCAGAACGGCGTTGCGGGGTACGGAGAAAGCTGACGTCGTTTCAGTAGCTGCACTTTTGCTGACTTTAGGGATTCTATCGCTCGGGCGCAACTACACTTATAAGGCAATACATTTACTTGTTGCATTGTGTGTCAGTTAAAAGGGTCCAACATAGATAACAATGCTATAAGAGTATTGTCGTAGGCGACAAGCTTTCGTCAAATACGGATATAGAAAGAGAAATTATTTCTAACTATCTTGTATTCTCGTAATCCGTTGCCGATTAAATTGCTCAAGATGAAAAACATATCTTAATTTATTTGATTTGCTTTATAGCTTTATCAAAAAATGGATTAGCCATTTGTTAAAGAACGACCTGCCAATAGGCCGTAGATTAGCTTTCTATGTAATGGCACGACGGAAATATTTATGTAGCACCATTTTATATACATACAGCGTGACCGACAAAGTAAACGAAGTGCCGCATATGTTCGCGTGAAGGTCAGACTTAGACCGCTACTACCGCTTCGGCAGGAGAGACAAAACGAATCGATGCATTTTGGAGGTTGTCCTGGCTGGATTCACCACGAAAGGCCAAAGTGATCAAATTAGAAGCTCTCTTCAATTTTTCTTCTATACAAAAACCACAGATCGACCTGCTTTAGCTGGCTGTCGTGTTTCTCGTATCTTCTAAATAGAACTGTAATCCGTATAACGCAATCCCTTTGCGATTGGAACCCTTGTCGGGTATGTAAATATGAATCTAAAGCACGACGCAATACATGCAAAAAAACAGAAGATTGGATAATCAAGCTCCATTGTGAAGTTCGAGTCAACATCAATTTGGCTGTTAGAATTACTACATAATTGTCTGCGGCCAAACCTGCCATCAGAATTTCATCTGATCCATATCTAACAATCGTATCCGCGCGACTGGTTCAAAAACGTAGATAACGAATGCATTTTTCCATTGTGAAATAGCTCTTAACATAGGTTCTTTAGGCAGAAATAGGACACAGGCCAAATGACGAAATCAACGAGATTATCGAGCGGCTGGTAAATTCAAGTATACTATAGTAATAAACACAATAATTTCCACAGATATCATATCCCTCCAGAAGCCATAACAAAATGTTTAGATTGCCGTTAGTTAAACGATTATGAACCAGCACGGCTCAACATTGTCAAACTCGATTATTTCTCACAACGGTGATGTCCATTGAAGCCAATACAGTGTGTCAACTATCTTGCGGGACTTTTGGCAAATGGCACGTATTATAGCAGTAGAAGAGTGCGTTTAAAGAGGACCATCCGAGGAGGCAGGCACTGAACATAGGGTATGGACTTGACATATTGGATCTTCATTCGCGAGTAAGTCGACAGGATATTAAAATCGGCTCACACACGTAGAGACATTCATCACTAGGTCGATAGCAGACACATAAGAAAGGTTCACTTATACGTACAGGCTGTACGGATACGTTCGAAGTTCCTCAATGTCGGCGGTACAAGACGAAGTAGGATATTTTTACATTAGCATTTTATTGGTCCGTGTGGTCCTGCTTACCATGCATTTAAACCGGGCTCGAAGAAGCGCCGTAGTTCAATAGCAGTCCCATTACAACTGGCCATGTCGATATCTATTATTTTGGGTAGCGTGGGCGTACACTTTCCTCGTATCGCCTCACCGGAAAGCAAAGTCCTAATGATTCCGACCCCCGACCTGAGAACTTTTCGCACTTCGTAACGTAACTAATCTAGGATGTGGCTGGGTCCTTTCGTGGATAAACTAACTGAATTCGAATGTTATTTTCAGAGTTCGCCTCTACTAGGTCGTATGCATGCTCAGTTCATGCTGAACAGGGTCGAACAAACGTCGTCATACGGATGTGACAGGTTCGCCGAAGTAACGTTTGTCGAAAATGTTCTGAGGCGTAGGAGACCTTCGATTCATTATTGTCTCAATTCTTTTCATACACGAACGAATCTAGTCAACTTAGGCAACTTATAGAAACTGTTGCACCGAAAAAGTTGTTGTTTTTATGCTACCTTATCTCGTGGATCGTTTTGCGCAATCTGTGCCAATCAGATAATAATTAAGTCAGCCAAAATACAGCGCTCTTCTGTCCTGCGTTCAATAATCACCACACGTTGATAAAGGAAACACCATCGTTCCGATTTTATTCGGAATCTGATTTTAAAATAGATACTTATTATTCGACCCGTCTATCGCACAAAAGAAGTTCATTTTAAATATCAAGTGTGTAGGCGCAAGCTAGAAGAAAGTTTTTAACTGGTATTTATCAAGACTATATTGTCTCTGTTCTCTGTTTTTAAAGTGTTTTTTTCACAATCAGTTACTTTTTAGTTCCTTTTGGGCGTGGGCGCTGGGTTGGGTGAGATCGAGACTGTTGTAAGACACTGCGCTTGTTATGGTCTTAGTAAAAGGCATAAGCACACTTGTAGCGAATCGCCAATACTCGATGCAAAGTAACGGGTATCATGCTTCGACAGCTGAGCAGGGCGGAAAGCATATAGAAGTAAGATGGCTTTAAGCTGATGTTGAAAAATTTAGAACGCAGTGAAGGGATCGTATAAGAAATTTTCTCATACTCTACGTGCTCTTACATACTGTACGTGATGTAAACAGGAACGCACAGTACATCGCCAAATACACCGAATGTAAATTCTATACTACAGATTCGATCGACAGCCCGCTTAGTCCGACCCTTGTAGTCCCTTCAGCTAGAATTAAGTATCAATATACAATGGCTTGATAAGTCACACTTGTTTCGTCTTTCGACAAAAGAGACTACGGTAAACGCCAGCTCATAGGGGAAACAACCGTGAAATTTACGTGCTTTTCTGCTTCATGGGCATATGCACAGGATATGCAAGCTATAGGATGCATGTATTGACAAGCGTGTGAACAAACTTATAATACGAACACTCTCAAAGCAAGCGGAAGTTGAATATATATATATATATATATATATATATATATATATCACAAATTTATGAAATGACTAGGAAAACAATTTGACCAGCTAACGCTGGCCAGCGCCGATTTGTGTTCTAGAAAAAAGAAGGTAAATTTAAAAATTTAGAAAAAAAACAAGCAAACGTAGAGCAAAGCTGATGCCAAAGAGGGACTAGTCAAAGTGTCTGAATCTGATCCAATTCCAGTTATCAGTCTAGCTACGATAGAAGTGTCTACGAGGATAGGAAGTGCCGTAAGTAGAATTGTCCGTCTATGGAGAACTATGGCCATTTTCTTGACTGGATACATTGGGTAAGGAGAATTGAAAAAAAAAAACAGCAAAAACTAAGGCGACAATCAAATAACGCTTCCACAAATCGATAACGTTCGACCATTTATTATGTCGAGCTATCTCAAGCCGTTATCAGCGAGGCAAAATAACGGCTCAAGACCGGGCCTAAGACTTAACATCTGACATGAAGGAACAAAAAGAAAAAAGCCAGAGAAACGAGATCAAACAAGCAAGACGTAGACCAATGTCAAATACGAGAAACACCCTTTTGCGTACGTTTAAATAGGCCCAATCCGCTTGACAGTCGTCCGGGAAAGACAGACTGGACAAAGGACGAACGCTGGGTCACCGATGCGAAGGTTGCGTTCAAGACGCTAATACAGTAGAATAACAATTCACACACTGATAGAACTGCGTAATACGTAATATTGTTTTTCAGCTGACTATAAGCCATTTGCTAAGGGCACGTAAGTGCACCTCGAATATAAGTTAATTAGTTAAGTTCAATGTTTTGGTCATTTGGACCGGAGTACCGCGTCTTGGCAGCGTTTGAATGAATAGTTAGAGAAGCACGAAAAAAGCGGCCGATTAGTTTCTACTCTTCCCATAACATGACATTGTTATTGTTGGCCAGTGGGGGTGCGCTTGACTGTGACGCTCTGTATTAGAAATGACTCAGTTGTATGTATCATGGCAAGATTATTACTACTATTTTTGTTAATAATGATAATAAATGTAACAGCGGGGCGGATTGAGTTCATCTGCCTACGTTCGTGGTCTAGCTTGCACTGTGTTTCTTGTCGTGCGGCTGGGTATGTTCCCACAGATTTGTTCATTGGTCATTCCGGTTTACAATTTACTAACCCAGCAAGTGTATGCAATAGAACGTAGTCATGACGTCCAAATGCGTCTGCACATACCTATTTTCATCCCTGAGATTTTTATGTTGAATGAAATATTGTATAACGGATCTTTGTACCTCTTAATCTTAACCCTAGATGCAGTTAATTGTTGATGTTAACATGAAATTGATTGATTAAGCATCCTACAAGGTTGCGATAAAACGGTTTAAAATAGTGTACACATCTGGGCAAAGGCTCGGCTTTATCCTGCCAATCGTCACCGTACTTGAGGTCTCTAAAATGCCCTTTGCCATATCGTATTTTTCAAGTTAAGAAGATATCTTTCTTGATGGAGCTTTGCATACGAGTTCCCGACAATATACATATAGGCTCTCTTTGTTTAGTTGAAATGTCTATTATGGGAACTGCTCTGTTACAAAGATCAAAAACATTCTAGAACTTCTTCACATATATATTTGGATGCCATAGCCCAATAGCAATGTAACAGCTACCTGATGTAGCTAGTGTTATCAGCAAATAGGACTTCGCAGGCAAACCTTCAACCTCACTGAAGCGACAACGCAGATTTTGTAGTTACACTCCGATGTCCAGATACGGTTAGTTTCATCTGGCAGCACTCAGGCCCACGCTACTTATCAAATACCATGCCGAAAAAAAAAAATGGTCGAACAAAAATAGGCTTCTTGTCGAACAAATTTTTGTCTTCCACCGATTTAATCAGGTCCTACTAGGACGTTCGTTTATCGTTGACCCTAATACTGCGCGAAGCTTCGGCGTTGCTCTGTAACAACGTGGAGGTTGTAACAGTAGCTGCTGCCATTGTTATACTAGTTGTAGTCGTTGATCTAAAAGTCGTACCAATAACACGTACACGGTCACTAGTACTGTGGAACGTCGGTAAACGTGACCTCCCAATTAGGTTAGCCCAAACCTCGCTCTTTCCTGGGAAATCGCACATTCAGCTTTGTTTTTTTGCTAGTTTTTTGCTACTTCTTTCACGGCTACATACATGATCGAACAGTCAGCCGAGATCCCTTTGCATTTGACATCAGCAACACGAATCCAGCGTGTGCCTACCACGATTTCTAAGCCACCAATGGCATCGCACATGCAAGCAACCCAGCAAAGTTTTAGGCTCTTGTTGGCATTTTCGTTCCCGAAACCTAAGTACAAAGCAAGCCCCATAACCTCATCACCCCAATTTACCGATTACTTGTACTGCCTGTGAACCAATATTATTTTGGCTCACTAGTTTTACGCTTATATAATATATAAGCTAATATTTAGTAAGTAGCCCTATTTTCCGCCAGCGCCGTTTGCATGGCCGTGAATCAGTTCGCCTCTCCTGTTGGGTCTAGACAGAGAAGACCGCAACAGTAAACTTTTTTGAACGCAAGCTGGCTCTAAAACGTTGGCGTCTGACAGAGCATAGATTGAGAGAGACGGTCAATTGGCGAGCAGCGACTGAACTCCATTGATATGAACCACACGGTATGAAATTCATGTTGGAAAGATGGAAAGCTATCCAGCGCTTGCATAATGTTGCGCGGAATCTGCAGATCCGAGCCCGCAGATCGATCAACCGCTATATAGAAGCGACAAGAAGAGCCGAAAGCGGGAGGATATATTTAGCTACAAAGCTCCACCAAGATTCGGCTAGCAACTATGACGATGCATGGCACCAACCCTTACGTTGGTACGTTACACAGAGTATGGTATCGTAGACGTTCTTCTATTAAACGTGCGGCTATGATAACGCCGCGACGTTCGTAGGCGATGTCGGTCGCGTTTGTGTTCTCGCCCTAGCGTAAAAGCCCACGTAACCCAATAGTGGGCATGGAATATCTTTGGCATCATGTTTGGGGCGACGACAGAGACGCTTCTGCCTTTGTTTACTGTACAGCCCAGATGACGATGCGGAGCTCATTCAACAGTAAACGACATTTACGTAAGGCTGAAATGGCGTCTGTCTTTTTTTAGGAACCTAGCATATAAATGAGTCACAATATACGAGTTATGCCAAGAAAAACAACTAGTTCCCGCACTTGAATCATTCGATATATGTGTCATACGTTTATCGACAATGGCAAAAGTCAAAAACAAGTAATTTAGCCATAGGACTTACTCTTGTACTTGTCGTTACTAAGGATAATTATACTGTATTTACCACTATTGCTTATCTATAATATCCTATGATAGTGCTTTCGTTTTTTTCTTTCTTATCTGAAACTGATAATCTTCAGGCGAGTACTGATTTGTACTGCTGTGTAAAATTATACTGTAATATTTAAAAATTCGTAGCTATGCATGTATAGTGTTAGCGCATTGAAGTAATATATGATAGAATTAGTAAATGGCGCTATTATATTCGTCTCGCCTGTTGTCAGACCTTGGACATTTGGAAGTTTAAAAGTTAGTATGAACACTTATTTAATCAACTGACATAGTCAGCCGCCTGTAGACTTTTCATTTATCCCGTCTTTTTTCAGTTGCCCGTCAAGCTCAAAGGACGAATATTTTTTGTTTTTGTAAAGTTATACATTATTTGAGATTCTTCACTGCGCCGCCGTACCGACCCAGTGGGGCTTATGTTTGCCCATGTAAATAGCCTAATGTAAGTCCGTCACGGCAGCGCGACAATTCAGACTTGGTTTATCCAAGACTCGATCCGCTTTTTCAGGTAGAGCCTTACTCTTTGTAGGAGCTACGAGCCGTATGCATAAAACTGCTTGGGCTACGTTCGTTTTGCATTTGCCTGCATACAGGTAGCAGGGAAGCGGTAAATAAAAGCTATTTATTTAATCAGTGTCGTAAAACAAGCAGGTCCCGTCTAGGCAAGACGTTATCTTGACTTGCCGTCCTTTCTTTCGCTAATCCATAGCGTTTCGTTCTCGTACTGTAATGAAACTAAGAGAAGACTTTTATTAACGTACATAATATACAATGGCTAGAAGACTATTATACCTGCATATATATAAAAAGCAGCTCGATACGTAGCAAAGCTCAACCGCCATCGTTCGGGATTATGTATCTCATTGTCGTCAATTTTGGTGCGGAGATCCGTCACTCCTATACGCGCTTCAAGTTATCGTCTAGACAAGTACTTCAAACTACTAACTATTGTTGCAACTGTCAAGTTGATATTAACAAAAGCAATACGAAGTTGAGCTCGCGTAACTATTCAATAGGGACCAGGCTTTGATATAAGTTTTTAAACATGTCTTTTTTACTTGATTGTGACTATGACTGAGACGTGTAAGGCGTTTTCGGCTTTCAACACATGGTAACCGAAAAGATACTGCTGTGGCGTGATGGAACGTCAAATAAAGGTCGGTTCTCGTACCCCTAATGCTACCCTAACGCTCAGGCTCAAGTTATCGACTTGCTTCTGGCATTCATTATATTTTAAGGTCGCAACGTTTGTTCGAATCGAACCGGAAACATTCAAACGAACGCTAGTATTATACATCATAGTGCGTTTTTTCTTAAGGTTAGAGGATTGTAGCTTTTATTGGACGCAAATAGAAGTAGGGTTTCAACTTTGAATTGTGTGGCAATAAATACTATATATACATGCCTTTATTACTACCTAGAAAATATTTAATGAATTATTTTATTGATGAAGTTAATGAACCTTTGGCATTAGATACGTCCTTAGAGATTCCCACTATGTCGCATGTTTATGCACTTCCCATAAACGTATCCCAACTATTCCTAACGGTCAAGGCACTGTCCAATGTTATTCGAGCTATTGGTAAACATATCAGAGGGTAATATTTGACACCGCATTATTTTAATCAATATTTTGAATCTTCGCGTCGAGTACTTAAGCCGTTAAGCATTTCCCTATATAACCGGTGGCTCCCAGCACGAAGTAAGAAATCTATGCCCTTAGTTTGGGTTTGATAAATAAATGCGTGACTATCAAGCTGTTTCGTTAAATAGGGTTGGTCCAGTTGTAGGCTCGAGCGCTTTTTTTTTTCAACACAATTACTGCTACTGCTATCCGCCGCATCAAGATTATACGTTTCTATTTTATAATTGTCAAAATCTTCGTCGGATAACGCTTTGACAGATATTTTTCAACATCACACTATCAGGAAATGAAAACGAAATATACTCTTAACTTGTCGTTTTCCACTGTTTATTTGAGCCTCTCGCACATGTTAAGGCTTCCACCGTATTTTTTTTATGAGCCTTGGGTACGCGTCAAAATTTTATCCCTTTTCTACAATTACTAACCTGTAAACGACGTTTTTTTGTAAGCTGGATCTCTTCACGCCCAAAAATTCACCAATCACATGGGTTTCTCATGTCGTTTTATATTTAGTTTTAATTTTTTCTCTAGAACACACATTAATGTACAGAGAAAATATCGTCGTCAACTAATTTCATAGAACCTACGAAATCCACTTATAGCTGACCAAAACACTATATCGTTTTGTAGCCCGTACTGCATTTCACTTTTAACAAACTTGACCTTTATCGAGGTCATGAAAGATTAAAAATAAGGCGATGCTTTTATGATAAGTTAGCTATTTGCTTTGTGTTGTACATCTGTCATTATACCGGTGTCCTGTAACACGGTAGAACAGCAGGACTTAGCCATAGAAGAAGCAGTCGGTCAGGACGATTTTCTAATAGTCCTGCAGTTTTTCAGCTACGTTCCCGACAACAGGCCATCCATCCACTGCGGGTTACCTTTCTATCACCGGTATGCCGGCTTACCAGTTGAACGTTCTAGCATTGTGGCTGCGCTGTGCCATCTCCAGATTTTCTCAAACCTTCATCTCCTAATGCCGGAAGCTGCTTTTATTTCGCAAGATAGCCGATGGGTGCTGGTTTTGTTGAGACAGTATATATATATATATATATACATTAATTTCAATGCTATCTTCACGGCGGTATCCTCATGGATGGCCGGTAGAATGGTTGGCGGGTGCCAGCGGGCCATGCTCCGTAAGTCTGGTTATCGAAAAGTCGACATCGCTGCCACATTAACGCGGCGTTAACTGTTTGCTTTAAATTCTGCGATAACGTCGTAAAAAAACGTGGAATGACTTTCCAGGCGAATAAAATCACTTTGATCCCCTTCGCCTTAAAGGGCGGTGGGAAGAGCAGAACAGCGCGGGATACAGGGATCACTGCGTGGTCAGGGGCGATGTGTCTAAAGACAATGTTAAGAAGCCCCAAATACACGACAGTGCCTGAAACTAATCAGACAGGGCTGCAGCCCTTTAGCGAACAACGGGGGAAACGGAAAGCATCGAACTAATTGAGATTTAATGGATGAGGCTCTGGGGGAAAGCAAGCTTCGGAGAGAATCTTATTAAAAAGATTCATTGGGACGAGTTCACGTTTTGCACGGCGGCGGTTACAGCGGCGCTTAGAAAGAAACCTCCTCCAACAAAATGAACGGACAGAGAAAAAAGATTTCATCAAAGATATGGCATCAGCCGGCAATTTCTCCAGAGAATTAATTCTGCTTCTAAAGTTTGAATGATCGCGCTATCGAACGCCTGTTTCTTCACCCGCCGACTATTTGCTATGGTTAGAAGTCTGTTTGCCGATGTTCTTACTCCGGTGATTAGATACCAACTACTCAAAATTCCCAATGGGCCAACGAACTTGTAGACCCATAATCGACTCAATCGGCCGTGCAGTGAATGAGTAAAGGCGTTCACTATAAAAAGACTTCGTTCCCAACCGAATCGGAGCGCGCAGATGCGCGTTTTCACTTTCAGAAGAAGAGGATTCGTACAGATTTTACCGCGTAAATTTATCGTCAGGTGAGAGAACAAAAGGGGGAGAGAGAGAAAGAAAGGGTTAAAAAATGAGGGGCATGCCTAATAAATTTCGATCCTAGCTTAATACTAATCAAAGGGTTAGGGAAAATTTTTGGAGCCAACGTTTTGTCGCGCCCACGCAAATATCTTACTGCAACCACAAACAGCCAATGAACAATAATAACAATTTACGTCACGCCGTCAAGTAGGGCATTTCATCAGTTAAGAGTAAAGTCAAGTATCGCACAGTCGATTTTTTCCACGAGCGATATACCTATGCACGCTCAAAAGGCGCTATCTTCGATTTACGTCCACAGCGAAGATAGGGTCCGGCAGGATAGACGGCGGAGACCAAGCGCGGTTGCAAGCGGCAAGTTCATTAATATGGAACTTCATTCATGCTGATTCCTACCCGAGCACCCATAAATTTGGATGTAGCACTTCGATTCGCGCTCTAAATGAAAGTGTTTTGGGCAGCACTACAGGCTCGAATCTAATCTGAGACGTTCCGAGGTAATTTCGAGACATGTTGATACATCTTTGTATCGTGCATATCGTAGATACACGTAACTGCGTTCTAATTATGCTAATTATTATTTTTTTTTAACACAGCCCTAGATCACGCGGATCAGAAAACCACAATCTAGTCACGCGTACGTGTGTCGTGAAGACAATTCAGAAAATGAATGATCGTCGTATCCCGTTGTTGCTCGAATTTGTAACTTGGTGATACCTAGTGTATGATGCCTTATTGGTAAATAAGATCATTTAGACTGTTTGAATGGATCGAGGAACAGACTGTGGGGAAAAAATATGAGACAAGGTTTTTACTGATCATTATGAGGACCTCAGTGCTTGATGATGACCGACGTTTTTTAGCACATCGACTCGGAGCACCTAGAAAACAGAAGTCGGTCAGGTTTGAGATGTCCTGGAAACAGGCTTACTGGACGGTATTTCGGCACAGGGCCTGTATGAACTCAAAGCCGACAACGTCACAGTAAGCAATTCACCAGTAAATGAATTCGTATCAGTAGCGTTACGCGGCAGTACGTATTACTCGTTCATGTGCTTTCTATAAACTTATAGTTAGATACTGAAAACTTTAGTTCAAGTGGCAAGTTACCTTTCTGATATTTTTCACAACTAATATTTTACAACGATAAGGAAGTAAATGTTCAATGACCTTTTCAATGATGCTCGGTAAACAAAAATGATTAAATTTCACGTAATCGACAAGCTAGCTACCTAAAGTTAGTGGAAAGTGGATCTAGAGCCCTAAAAGTTGTGCGATGTCAAATGCTTAGTAGTATTGCAATACCTAGCACAACTGATAAAAGAGGTCTGCTTGCTAAACGTATACGTGTTGACGTCCGTTTACGTGGCGCCGGTACAAATGTCTTAATGTATTTTCACGCACTGCTATCGTCCCTGAGTTCAACGGCAAATTATAATAATTAGAAACCAGTCGATGCCAATCGCGTGCTCATATGGAGCTCAGACCCTAAATCAGGTATCTCTGTGATACGTGCCGATGACGACCAAACTATCAGCATTTCGATAGGTATAGCAACTGCGGCTATGATGTATAGCATTGTTCACGTTATCCGGGTGGTGCTATCAAAATGTGATTATATTACGTATAAAAAAAATGTAATAAAAAAACATTATAAGGTGTAAAGGACTTATCTTCACGACGTTAGGTCAGCCGAGTCGATGCGATCAAGATTAGACATCGCAATGTAGGTAACTAGCTTTGATGTCCATTGAGCTACATATAACTAACATATAGCTATCAACATTAATTCAATTGATTGCATAACAAGGCGTTCGTCTCATACGAGAGCTGCAAGTATCTTCAACGGGAGCCTACATAACAATTACAAAATTGTATTTCAGAGCCTCTTTTATTATATGGCACATATATCGGAGGAGGCCGAACCCCGTTGGTAGCAGTCAGCAGGTCATGAAGCGTTGAATACTACTATTTATTATAGAAGACGACGAAGCTACAATCGTTTGTTAATATTGTTCTCGATGATACCTTGATACAGCCAGCAAACCCAACTTGTCCCACCGAATCACTGCTGCTTGGATCACCGAAAGCACGAAAATAATGGTATCATCATCAATCACAACTCTGTCACATGAATTCTCCTCACTGGCTGAGCCCGAAGAGATGGCAGCTTTACCGATGACCCGTAGCTGAAGCCTATCACTGTGCTTCACTACCCCCTGACAACATCAAATTGACCCTTTATTTCATTGGTATTCGTTTCATAATCTCCAGGATACCAATCAGCCACTAAATGGATTGGCATTGATCAGAGTGAATAAGCTGTTAGCTGACTGGATACATTCTGTCTGAAACATATCTCTTCGTGAGAGCATTGCTTCGGCCTGCTAGTTAGCTTGCAGTTACAAGAAAAAAAGCTCGATTGGTAAACCATAATCGTTTGTGAGGGGTAAAGGAATCCTCTGGTGACGGTAATACCGTTGTGGAATACTTGGCTGCCAATTGAATTGGTCATATCTTCCAAATTATCATCTACGTACCTTGTGGACTAAATGATATCATACCTCATTCAGGTACTCAAAAGATATGTCTACTTCTCTCTGTTGCTAGACGTGTAAATTACTAGGCCTGCTCAAATGTTTCTGAATGCATTATTGAATGCCGGGTATAAATCAATGAGTATCTAAAATGGCCTTAGGCGTTCCGAAGGTGGTTTTCTGACTGACACGGTTTCATGTTATCCCGGTTATGCTTATACAGCTTCCTCTCACATATAGATATTTGTATATAGTTATATGTGTTTGTATATATATAAACATATGTTTAGTCTCAAGTTGTATTTTGTCATAGTATACACTTCTATTCGTATTGTTATTAAATGATAATAGATAATTGCTCCAATTGCGGTGGCTGACACAGTTTCTCTAATAAGAGTGTTTTGTTTCTCCGTTTTACTAGAACGCTCAGCTACACGAGGAAGTCAAGTTTAATTCTGTTTATATAGACTATGCCTTGCACATGTAGAAATATATTCATATATGTTTGATTGAACTCGGTATATATACAACGTATATATATCGAAAATGGTGAAGCCCTTTATAGATTCATTGTTTTATCTACATGTGAACGACGACCTTTCAAGATTGAAATTATTGTTAATAATATTTCTGTGCCGTCCTTGCATACCGATTAGAGAGAGATGTGTGTTTTCTGCCTCCGCAGAATTAGATTTGCCTGGATTAGGTCTCGTCGCCCGACTCAGTGCCTCATAGCGGTTCCGAACACCAAACTAGAGTCATTTATTTATTAGCTTAGCTCAGAACGCTGAAAAGTTTCGGGTCATTTTAGTGTCGAGGTTCTCAGTGGACCCATTTACTTGGCTTGATAAATCTATTATTTGGTGGCACCACGCAGCTAGCTTAAGCCTGTCGAGATGCTTGCAGGTTCGTATGCCGTACGGATGTCAACCAGTCATTGTTCTATTGCCTCTGACATAGTTTGCAAAAATTGATGAGTCAATATATCGTATCATTTTGTAACAGTCCGTCTAATTAGATATAAATAGACCTACGCGAGATTAGCTAACTTCGAGCCTGGGGCGATTCTCGATTTTTCGCGAAGCTCTGAAAGAAGATCGTTTTCGTATACAAACTGAATACTTTTTTCCTTTATAACCACAAAATATCGTTATGTCAAGACTGACCGCCATTTAGCGTAAGACTAAATGCAGTTTTAGCGATCATTAATCTGAACGAATCCCTCGTTTGTCTACACTCACCGTAAAATAGTTCGAGCACTCCGAAGGGCATGACCGCGAGGCACACCATCAGATCAGCAAGAGCTAAAGAGACGAGAAAGAAATTGGTGACGTTGTGAAGGCGTCGTTCCTGCCAGACGGCAATGCAGACAAGACTATTGCCGAGCACGCCGGCCAACGGGATCACTAGCAAGACCAACGCTAGCCAGTGATATTGCGGTGGTTCAAGGTACTCCTTCGACACCTGATCATTGAGTAAGCACGCTTCGACCAGTTCGTTCGTAATGGGTAGGGGAAACCTCGTTAGGTTGCCTTCCCATTCTATGAGTAGATCGCACCAGGCGTCTGTGCCTGGCGAAGGGCGTAGCGATGGCGGAGGGTCCGTAACCAACGTGACGACGTCCATCGTGTCACGCAACGGTGGGAAGACCAGAACCGCCGAGGGCGGGAATAATGATGGGACCCAGGGTCCTTCTCTCATCTCATCGCTGCCGAAACGCGTTAGAAATTCGGCGAAGCACAGACGCGATGAACGGCGGAAATGACGAAAGCGATAACTCTGTGGAATAGCTGGAAAAGGGACAGCCAGTAACTTCGTTACGAGTTAACGCCGGTGATGGCTGATGATGACAAGGTTTGACGATGGCCAATGGTAATAGTAATAGCAAGGCATAGCGAAAACACTGTTCAGCTGATCGCACAGCGAGTCGTGAGCCAGTACTATTCCATACGCTGCTAACAAACAGTGGACTTGTTGTTGTTGTTGTTGTTGTTGTTGTTGTTGTTGTTGTTGTTGTGGCCTTTGCTGCTAGCATCATTATCATCGGATTACGATGAAAACTGAAGAACATTTTTTTCTCAATGATCCTCCTTGGAAGATAACTGCTATCGTAGCTAACGTTGTTGTTCAAGACTAGAACATCTTGTTTTGGAGCACATTTAGCGAGGGATTGGCGCAGTGTTTCGTTCGTAATAATCTTTAGGATTCTTGCAGCCCAAGCGGCGTTGATGCTCGCATGGTTTAAATGAATATGTCGATCTGGATATTTCCTAACTACACGCAATGCACAAATACACAATGAGCACACTACCTCACTGATGATAACAGAAGCAGTCGTACATATGTGCCACAAAAGCTCCCTTCTACCAGCTTCTCACAGATCTACATAGAGACATTGACATATTGAAACTGGCTTTCATTGATGTACGTATGAGGTACACACGTTCAGCTAAGACACAAATCACTCGACACGACTACCCAATACAGGGGCACCGTTACACGTTCTTTTGATTTCGATATAAGAGCGATCTCACTATACGTCGCACTCACATTGCTGTTTCCAGGTTTTGCTCCGCTGTGTTTTTTCTATTATGTAGCTTTACAGCAGGAATAGCGTCTCGGACGAGCATCGTTGAACGTGGCACCCGGAAAGCGTCTGTTACCAGCAAAAAGACACGAGACCACGTGCAGCGGAAAGGGATGCGAGCTACCGGGAGAGGACTCGAGGGAGGGCTTGGGCCTGTAGGACCGCCTCCTTAGTCCTGTGTACGGCAGTATACAGCGGTATAGCGGCTTTGGAGAAACGGAAAACGCAAAGCCGTGGACAGTTCCGACTGCAACTGTTGAACCGTGTCGAACATGGTGATGACAGTCGACGCAGATGGGCAACTAATCGCGAAAAATGCTTTCGAGCTTTTGTCTCCTCGGTCCCCTGTTTTCAGCGAGTAAATCAAATGTCAGTGGTCGGCTTTCGTCATACTGCTACCCCTACGTTATACTTTAGTGAATCGTTTTTATTTTAATCCAATAAAACTCTACAAACCCCAGCTGAATCGATACAAGCTGTTCCATTTATGACAAGACGCTATTGGTGTGCCTTCTATTTAACCTCTACTAGTAGGGTAAGAATAAATCCGTGTAGTTCTGTTGTACGCTGTTTAGGACTAATTTATGATAATACATGTATTGTTAGGTTGTCCAGAGCTATTTAGTGGGTCAAGGAACTTGAGTAACTTTTAATTTATTGTTTACATTTTGAAAGCAGTACTTTGGCAGCTTTTCATTAGTTGTGTAACCCTACCATACCTAATATAAGGCACCGCTGCCTCATTGAGAACGCGAATTTTCCCGAATCATCGACAAATCCCATTAGCATTTTCGATTTTAAAAAATCAAATTATAATTAAGATAACCCCTCAGCGTCGACTTAGCTTGCCAGACAATATCTCTGCCTTTGAACTTATTAGAATATGGTGGCACTCTATCGATTTACAGTTTCAGCTAGGTCCATTGAATAGCTCAGAACAAGCAATTGTATCCCAACACTAATTGTTGCCTTTTCGAAATCACCTTTTTCGAAAAGCTGGCACCAAAAACGTAAGGCTATCCTGAAAATACTGATTTTGTCAATTATTGTTTTATAAGGAAAAAATAGTTATAATTGCGTCAATCTTAATTTTCTTATGCTGATGCAACAGGCTATAACTTCATCTAAAAACGGGAAGTGATTTATATTGCGTCCTTACCTTTTCGATTATACTGCAAACACAATTAATCATCAAACTACTATATGCATGTATTGTAAAATCGTTTATTATCCTATTTACGTAACAGGCTTGAGAGGTTGACTTTTTGCAATTCTATTATCTTTCTTGCTCTATGTGAAATGCTATCCCGTATGACCGATTCGAAAGCAGCTGTGTATACCTCGCCGTTTCGCGTATTTTTCTTTTATAATAGCGATTCGTTTTACGTTATATTTCGTGCTGTTTTGCGTGATTCGTTTCACATCGTATGATTATGAGCTAGACAAATTTCTCCTAAGCAAATTTACGAAGAAAGCGAAGCCAATTAGGCTAAAAGAATTTAGTTTTCTCTTCCTGTTCGCTGTTATTAACTGCAGTTGACGCTCTTTGTCCCGTTCCGTTAGGGCTTCCTTCAGACGAGCAGCGCGGATCGCCTAGTGATTGCGGAAGACCGGCCTCGATAAGCAGAGGCCACAGTCAACAACACAATGGAACGTCGTAGTCTGTTAAAAATAAAATGTTGAATTTTGTTGAAGACGGTTAGGGTGCGAGTCGACAGACGTAAGCGAGCTTTAAACTTGCGTATTTCAGATTTCAGTGCCAGGGCCCAGTACCGTTACTACGGTACTTGTCGGCAGTCGATACGAAAAAGAGTCGGTCTGCTTGCACTTTCACATGAGGTTTAGAAAAGCCTCATGAGGAACCGGCCGAGTACGGCAATGTTCAAAACGAACTAACCGACTTCGCGACCGCCTTCAACCATGGCGAAACACACAGCGTACGCTTGATATAAGGCATATGCTTTCGAGGGCAGAAATGTTTGTTCGCTCCAGAGTAGTTGAGGAGATGGGGTAACAGGTGGGATGGACGCGTTCTGGACCACTGCACCGTAATTCGGAGTATTGCAGCGCGTAACCAGAAGGGAACGTTCGACAAGTAGAGCTCGCCTTATGTGGCAGGCAATCCGCAGCAGTGAATCCATTCTTCAGTTTCCTTTCGAAAATGTCAGCTTCTCGGTGCAGAACGCTCTTTCGAAAAGAGAAAAATCCAATAGTTGGATCTAGGAAAATCCAAGGTTGTCTTCTCCACCTATGAACGGTAGACTAATCAAATGATGTGTTTTAGTGTTATTTCTCTATATCGTTGCGCCTAATTCATCAGTAGTAAAATGAAAACTGGCTTTATATTAATATGGAAGCGAATTTTATTGGCGGGTGTGACATGTACCGTCAATAAAACTATAAGTCTGAATATCCTTGTAGACCGCGTGCGTTTCGTAAGTAGCGGCATATACTAGTAAAAAAAAACATCAAAAAAAAACATACCTAACGTAGTTAGGAGACTAACTAAGTCTCCTAATACTAAGGAGACTTAGTTAGTTGAAGTCTATTCCGTCTTGCAGTATGGGGGAAGCAAGAGTTTACATATATGTGTCTCTAATCTCGAAAACTACTTTGTCGATGTTTGTAAGCTTACCTGTGTATTTTACATTTGGAGTAAATATAAAATTATAAAGCCGTTCCCGTAGGTTCTAACACTGCCGAATTTTGTTTCTTTGAAGTAGGCCTTTAATTGCTCAGTTTTTACAAAGGTTATATATATATATATATATCTATATATATATATATATATATATCAAGAGCAGATTTGACAGCCAAAACGAGGTGAAGACAGTCGGCGGTCTCGTTGGCTTTCGTCGGGCACCACCATTCATTTTATTCAAGACTTGTCTCGTGCTGTCTTTTGTTTCTTTCGTTCGACCTCAGGCACAGTTGCGCCAAAATACGACCAAATCCCTGAATCAAGCCACTAGGCTTAGTTACTTCTTGTCCCACTCTGTATCACGACGATAATGACCTACGGGGACCTGAAGTACCTTTTAGATCAACTACCTATCGTACTTGTGTACGCTCCAGTAAACCCGTTGTGCTAAAGACCTTGTCAAGACATCACTCTCTGTTAAATTCTCTCTGCATTCTACTTACAATAGAGATATCGATGCTCTAGTTCGATTCGTAATCTTCTTGTCGAAGGTCATTAATTGAAAACTATTATAGTCACAGAAGGACGTCGACGGGCTGTATATAAAGAGGTGATACCATGTACCCGTATGCGTTGGCCGCACGCGGAAACTGACAACGAGAAAGGTACGACAGGGCAGTTCATTCATTTATATAGAGGGAAAGATAAGGCTACATGGAGCAGCGGCCGTGTGGATCATTTCTGTTTTTTCTAGCAGGGGAACGTCGATTTAAAATTTCCTAGTGTCAAACTTTTGGATTTTTGCTTAAATACACACAGGTGAGAAAGGTAGTGCTTTACGCATTGGTGGATTTTTATCTTTGACTGAATCGCGAAAGGTTACGTAGGTACTTTGTTATAATTTCGTCAAACTTTTTTGGATCATGAAGGGACATTTGATTTTCTACCACGATTTCCCCCAAAATTTAGAAGTTAAAAGATGACTCGAAATCAAGTAACGGTGTATAGCAGTCATCGCTACGTATAATAACTGTATGGAAGATAACCTTTGTCTAGAGACGTCAAGGAACGAACATGCCAGATCGTGAATTTAAGGTGGGTTTCCAGCATTGCCGAATGCCGGCAGCTGCCTTCTAAAAAATTGTAATTTATGTTGTACTAAATCCCTTGAGCTGAATTGATCGTAGCCCAAAATATAAGTATATTATCCTCTGATAGTCGCGTTTAAGGAGCCACTCAATAGCAAATTGTTAAATTCACGCACTATTATACACTCAGGACCTTTGTCCATACGAATGCGCAGTATCACACGGTTGGCAACAACAGCCGAACATAGAAAAAAGAAAAACAAATCGCCGAAATTGCACCGCTTAGTAATCGATTGTAGAGAGAGACACGCAATCCCGTGACACATACACGTGTAGTTCCGGTCACATACATAGACGGCGGCCAAGAAGTGGCATAGCTGGTAATGCAGGTTCGGTTGAAATTAATTATTATTATAATTATAATTATTAATACAAAATTAAGAATGTCGAAAGAAAAATCAGAAAGGGTCAACTTGAGTACTCGAAAGAGCCGGCCTAAATTGCACTGCCCTGTATGCGTCCATATATAAGGGAAACTCCTCGTTTTGAGGGTCTGATAGCGCAAGAGTCGTCGGCTTCCACACTAAAGTAGATCAACAACGACTCTAAGCGAACCAATGCATTGTTAACATCATCCAGCCTTCTAAGTCGCCGAATCACTACGGTCAACGCAAGGTTTCACGGACAGCATTGTTCCAAAACCACCTTTGCATCAATCGACGTCACCACGATGTATCAGACAACAATTCCCGCTTACAGGCACAAACTGCTAAACGATAACGCGCTTTTTCGTACATTATAGATTCTATCGTCACAGCCTGATTCCAACATGGATACGTACTTGCTGTGGTCGCCTGACAGATATGGTCCTTGGCCCAACCTCACGAACTTTGCTTTGGCAGGCGCTGGTTTTAAAAAATTTGCCATACTGCTCGCCGAACTTAACGAAGCGAATCTCTACCCTGGAACTATACCTTTTACCATGACATAACTGTGTATAAGATGATTTCATCATATCATATGCAAGTTTAGCATCTTTCACCAGCCTCGTGTAGGTTCGCCAATTTAACGTAAATTCATATAAACTACATTGACTACATGGCTCTGTATTGATACAAATTGTCTCAGGATGCTGATTACGGTGCTGCGAAAGAGTAATGATGAGCGTCACTAAGTTGCTGGGTGAAGAAAATAGCAATAAGTTAACTTTAAATCACTAAGACATGTCTCAATCGTTGTGGTCCCCTTCGAAGAAATTTCTGCCGAATTCAATGGTTTTTTCTGTCCATTCGTTAAAACAGTTGTCCGCACTCAATCGCGCAAATAGAGCTTCGATCTGCTGTTGTTTTTGTGAGTCCGTCGATCGCTTTCGAGTTTCTCTGTTTGACAATTTTTTGACTCGTGACGAAAATAAACCCCACGGCTAGGTATATCTCGTTAATGCAAACCTTAAGGCAGTACAAGCATTAGATTTTTCTGTAAAAACACGATCCAATCTACGACATATGAATCAGTGCATCGTTGTGGAGAGGAACCGACTATTGGTTTTCTTTCCGGACAACATAAATTAATCTTCAATTGCACTGAAAACGTTGCAACAAATCGGAATAAAAATGTGTTTAACTTGTTCATCTTTACAACTTTTTTAATCAACTAAACTGTTTGTCAACTTTTTTAACTGTTTTTTAGTATTGTGATACAATATAACGTCTTTCGGATCACAAATCTTTGGAAAGCAAACAAGTGTTTCAGACAGGCTATATAAAGCATGCACGTTAATCCGCATATATTAATACAATTGAGAATGTGCGCAAAGCGTATTATCAGGGGTTTAGGGTTTTGATATGTTGATATTACCCAAAAACCCCCTGTTTTTTTTTCACTCCCAGTAGCATAAAATGTTCAAGCGCACGTACTGCTTGCTACACGATGGTATAAAATTGACTACATTAAACCAGCTTCTAAAGTCAGACGGAGGATTGCCGCAGCACCGTAATTTTAACATAATTACGGAGTGTTACTAACAAGATAACATCAAATCTTCAACCGAGCGTGTTGGAGTAGTAGTGATAACTATAGCGTTGTTGTTTCGCATATCAGAGGCCCATATTGAAAAGGCATTTTCCAAATGGTTATTGCAATAACTATATCCAAAAGCGTCTTTGTTTTAACCCCCTGTACGGGTCAGCAGAAATCATATCCGTTCTTATTAATTCTAACAAAAAATATGTGTCAAACAATGTGCCTCTCGATTGGTCATTAGTTATACTTTCGACTTGTATATGTTTCGTTGGTAAAATTTTCTAATTCTTAAATGCAGAGCAATGCTCTGGTACTCTGAATCAAAATTGAACTTACCGATAAATTCCTGAACACGCGTGGATTCAGAGCAGTCATTTCGGTCGATATTCGGCAGTCTCATGTATTTTGCAAGTGTATCACGCTAAAGTACATAGCTAAATTTTCTTCTTGCTTCCAGGCGGTATTATCCTTTCGAGCATACAATTGTGAAATGGAGAAAAGCGCGTTAAATTTAAATTGCGTTGAAATACCCCAGCAGCTGGCTGACAAGCGGCGTCAACTCAGTCATCGCAGAAACCAGCTGTTCTGATGGCAGGATAGTCATTTTTGGGTAACCGCTCAGCATTGGCCTCTATAGACAACATCATTTTGTTAGTAAAGTTTTGGAATGTATGACAAGAATGGAAGATTGGCGAACACAGGTAAAGGTTTTTCAAGCCATAGATCTACCAGCATAAAACAGCTAAATCTGGAACATCTTCGCATGTGATGATACCCCCATTATGAGCGCCAGTACAACTTTGTCTTAAAATATACTAATGTCTTTCTACACTGGCCTGTTAGCCCAGAATCTTAATATAGTAAGATGGTCCTCATAGAGATTATTTTGAATAATTATTTTTATTTACTTCTAGGAGATTGGTAGAATCAGGTTCGAACGTTAAAAGATCGTGTACTAGCTAGACGACACATGATGATATCACAATATACACAGATTTAAAATGACAACTAACAGGAGAATGGTACGCGTAAATAGAAAGGTTACAGATGGAACTGTGACCTCTTAATTCCGAAACAGAGCCGTACGGTGTCGCACGATTGGTCTGCTATGTGAGTCAATTTGATGAGGGGCTCTGCAAAGTCATGCTGGGCACTGGAACAGTTTCAAGGCACCACAATCTGAACGGGAGAACTCATAATGGCATAACTCAACATAAAGTTTCACTTCAGACCCTCAAAGGAGATGACAGCCTATGCTGGTACTGAAATTGAGACATTTCTACGAACACAACGCTTGGAAACGTTATTAATAGCTTTATATGATATATCAATTTTTCGATCTTCATTTGCAGAAGCATTAACTCTTTCAGGAGAATGTGTGATGTATTTTCCGGTATACTGTAACTTTGAGATCTAAAGCACACAATTCTAGCGAGTGCGTAGACTCTTTGCGCATTTCTGGAATATACCTTGAAAGATGAAATGCCACAGGTTTCAAAGGTTACGGTTTTCGAAAGCAATTGGGCTATCTCAACTATGGCTATCTTGTTGATGAGTCGTTTAGAATTTCTTTTATCAAGTGCCTTTGAAGGCTTCTTTACGATTATTGACAAATGTACTTCAGTCATGGCCCATATGCACTAATGAGCGGCCTGTTAATCGGTTCTTCGTCCGCCCAATTTATGTATTGTCCTTCATTTCTCTCACTTCAAGTTTGTTAACAACATAATCACTTAATATTATAAAAGTGCAATATATAATGATACATTACATAATGTATATTGTATATTCAAAATGTACCCGAAAATCTATAGCGTCAGTAACCACTTTACATGCATAGCTCTCCTCGTTCACATCTCTTCAATCGCCTTCCCTCCTATATGATATTCCCGACCGTCTTTTCTACCTTTCCATATTTACCCGCGTCCCTCGTTCTCCAATCGGATCTCAGATTGAACAAGAGCCATGTGTCGCGGCCAGCTTTCAGAAACACACCTGCCATAGGCCAACACGAAAGTGAAGGATCTTTCGCCATGTGAATGACATCACATTTGTCTTATGCTATTGCAAAGACGTAGGCATTATAGACTACAGGTCGAGCACAGATTGGTTGGCCAAATCGATTGTTGAAGTTGAAGGAAGGGGTTTTGGTTAGGTGGGGCAAGATCGAGACGAACGTAAATCTTGCAGTCGGTTGCTCATTCCTTCATAGACCGGGATACCCAAAGGTTTCCATTCATCCGAGACATCGTGGCGATACAGCGGCCTTGTTGTAGATAACGGTCATTATTTTTTTTTTTTACAGATAGAGCTTTGGCCACCTTATTGGAAGGGAAGTAAACTGGTAAGCTGAGGGAACTGGGGTAAGGGGAATGCACTAGATGGTGCAGGTAGTGCTCGTGATCGATTACGGCGCTGGTATTAAGCGACGGGACAAGGCCTAGGAAGAAAGCACTCTGTTACGACAGCTTCCTACGCTTTTGTGGCAATCATCAAGAACAGCCGTATATTATTAATTCGGCCGAAGCGGATACGGAATGCTGCTTTGTTGTCGTTGGGCCGGTCGCTATGCACCTAGAAGAAAGGACAAATCTGTCGAGACAACCAGTAACTGCTTAGACTGGATCTACACGTCTAATCGATAGATATATATCTCTGTCAGACGATAGGCGCTGCACTAAGCGTTTTTCGCCCGACATCCGTCAAGGTAATTTCGGCGGGTACGGCGACATAGCGACGCGACCGAGGTAATCAACCGGCACTCGGCGGTAGCTAGTACTGCCTTTTTTTGATCTGCTATGTAAACTGTGCCTACTTTGAACAGATTGATTCCTTTAAACATCATTGCTAACAAAGCCTAAGGTCCGACAAATTTCTATAAATGGTACAATGCGAAAGATAGGGATGACACTAAAAGGGAATTTTCATTGATTTCGGTAAGCAACATTACTATGCATTGACATAAATGAGGAATTTTATCAGGTATAGAAGATGGTAAAATCTATCTATCTACCTACTGCCCTCTTATAGTAGTATAACATACGATAATGGTTGTTCCAAATGAATCAATTAAAACAAATCCTTCCATACGAATAGATGAACGAAACGTTGGACCGTTAGTTGATATCGCAGTTGTACTATCCACGTGTACCCAAGCGTCAACAAAGGAAGATATGTGCGTGAACTACATGAAAACAAGTTAGAAGTATTCACCACTGCAATCCAAGTTGCTTTGCCCTCGGGCTATATGAAGTAGAAACTTTTCCCTGCTCGTCCATTTCAACCGATTTTGGTCGCATCTCGAGCGGTTCGATAACTCGATTGGTGGCAACCGCACAGCCTCTCGCGTGGCCCCTGAAATCGTCGTCATCGTGATGATAAGCCGACAACAATGATCTAACACAGTATCAGTGTGAATATAGAAATAGCTTTGAAGGAACAGGTGTACCCTCGACCTTTGTACTGGACTGTGTATTGCAAAGGCAAGAAATACAGCTCATAAAGGTAATCCTACCATTTGGCATAATTAAAATGAATAACATAAAAAGTATAAAGACCTATGTAATGTACAGCGAACATATTATATGTAGGGCTCAAAACGAGGCATGTGCAACGACAATGGCTTAAAGGAGTCTCCGATTAAGTATCACACCCAATACCGTGGATCCTTTAGCCTCTAAAAAGTTGCACTTGAGGTTGCAACACCCAAACCTAGGGGAACTTATTATGCTTATTCAGACAGCTCCCGGAAAGCGCCTGCATAAAGTATACGCATATTATGCTTTCATGCACATGGAAATAATTGGTTCGATTAGTGCCTTTATTTATGACGTTGAATAACTTTAAGTTTAAGATTGAAACGCTGAGGATATATCTTGCCACTTCCGGCAGCCAGAAGTGAAGATAGACGTCCATCTGTCGCTTATCTTTGCTGTGCGGCAAGACAGCCCGCGGAAGTATCAGAGTAGCGACGAACAGTAATTTTCTGACTAATTCAGGAAATGGGTGCTGCGAAAATCTGATATTTGTAACTGATAGCTAAAAGAGGAAGAGCTACAGCGGCGGAAAGGCTATTGGCTGCTATTTGTAGTTCAGGGGACAAGGCTTATTAATTGGACCGGCGGGTCGACTTTTCTTTTGCAATATCGGACTAAACGAATATATGTACTTGCTTTTGTGTTATAATGAAATTTAGCCCTAACAGCTTTAGGGAACACACGAAATTGCCTATCAACTATATAGCTTTTACTTGTTTCATTACTGAAACTAGATCGTTTGTCTCGACAGACTGTGTCATATAAATCTTCGTCAGCTTACAAAACAAAAGTATCATAAGAGCAACATCTAATGTAGAAAGAAAAAAATCAACTCATATAAATTTGTAGTTTAACACCAACGATGCTGCTTGTATATTGTCTTAAACGGGCATCATCAAAATGACCGATCGTTAAAAAAAAAAAGCTATTCTATTTATCGTTAACCCTAAATTTTGAATAAAGTAAAGTTCGATAACGATGTGACGACGTCTTAATGTTTTAACGTTAAATGTAAATTTTTAGAGAAAAATTTCCAAGGGCCAAATTGTAGAGGGCGCCACATGCAGTTCCTGAGTGAACCAAAGCCTAGTAACGTAAACTTCGTAGATTGGGAGTCCTAATGGTTCAAAAGATTTGCTATAAATTACCTTTATTGACTAAGTAACTGAACAATTTTATTTTTTCGTAACTCATAACCTACAGAGGTAAATAAGTTCAGCGGGACCTTTCGAGGTTAGCACTGATCTGCTGAAATTATGAAGAGGTTCTTATTTAACTTGTCAGAAAACTTCATTTGTACGAGACTCTTCCAGTATCAGGAAGATATCTAACACCTATGTGAACGGAAAAACATGGCTCACCCCTGTTTTTGTCAACGATGGCTCTAGCCCTAGAGCAGAACCGTGCACGCCATTTGCATGATATCTTAAACAGTACGAGGTATGCGTGATAAAAAATAATTTAGACGGCTCCATATTCGACAATGCTAAATTAGAGCCAATCCTCGGATCGCATCACTTCAGAGTTTGAAATATCTGAGTATTTAGAAGTTGGTAATTGATAGTGGATAACGACGAGTGACATCATTTACATGATGACATGTGTAAACAGAAAAGCGTAATCAAGCAAAACGTCTGCAATTTATTCAATAATAGCAGTACCAGACAAGTAGAAGCAATTGAGATAACATCGATTGACAGACTTAACACTAGGACAGAGTGCAGTAATGTCTAATTTTCTTACTTAATCAACATCAGGTGTGATGTTCCATCATGCCACTGATAGAAAAGCGTTTAGTGATCGAGCGCCATGGATTTTCTCTATGGTGGGAGAAAATATTTTCAACAAGAAAAAAGCAAGCTCTAGTTATAGGAAAGTGGAAAATGTCCAATAGACAATAAAAAATCCTTAGTTTTGCTATGGTGAGAAAATGTTATCACTCGCAGTTATATTCCCAAAGTGATTACTTACTACCCTCAGAACGAATTATTGTTGACATTATACAAAGAAGAAAATACGGAAAGTTTTCATTTGCGATTCTCGGTTTTCAAAGCTGGCCTCGTTCGCGCTGATGTAGATCGTATCGCACATCGCCACAATTACCCAGAGTAGGGATAGAGGCCAGCAACGAGCATGGTTAGCGTTCACTGGAAAACCGCCAACGTCCTTTAAAAGCTACGATTTCGAACACTATAACACACGTGCTAGGAAGATTCTCAGCTTCTTAGCACGCCTATGCTCGAAACAAGAGTTACCAATTCCTATGGTTAGTTGACATAAGCCCTCCTCGTTCGAAAGATTGGTGGTGACCAATTGAACGAACGGAGCGCTCGGAAGTGCTGTCTGAAAGCCGCGGTGGATATACCATCTCCACTTGGGCCACATTTCACAAAATGACTTATCTGTTACATTGCGCTTGTTCACCATAGCAGCGACTGGAACCAAACAGCAGATGTCGGACCCCCTGCAGTTACAAAGGCTTGATTCATTCATTTAATTATGCAGGCCCAATAGTTCCAGTTTCGCTAGCCAAAAATATAGAAGTTCGGAGAGGAAGCATCTGCTAGCCAAAAAAGTATTCCTCTAATTCTACTCCAATAAGAGATCTGTTTTGGTCGATCATACTTAAAATGGGTTGGTTATTAACAACAAGCGGACAGCAATGAAAGGAGCATTTGTCATTATGCACTGCTATTAACTAGGGACTCGAATGAAAAATCCATTGAGCTTTGAACCGGCGCTTCGAACGATTCCCCTCTATCCCTATATAATTTATTGAAATTATAACTTTGTTTATCGTAATCGTAGCACATAAGCGCTCAGAATTGAAGCACTATATATTTCCAGACCATGTTCAGATATGCTTCAGCTTCACTCAGAGGCACTTCTCTTTGAAACGCGGCGCCTAATCAATAGTCTCTAGCTTTCTCTCGGCCAGAAACTTATGGATAGCACACTTCGTGCGACTTCAGGCCACTGAATATTAGAAATCTACTAAGGTGTTGATTCCTTTCGCACATCGCTACTTCCACCTACGTTTTGCTCGTATACTTTACCTGATGCAGTGCGCCTCACCCAATCAGCACAGTCTTACCTTAAATAGAAGAACTAATAAGGCCAAAGCTTAAACGTTGATGCAGAAGTACACTGCGCGCATCGTCTCGCTTGGCCTAACTCATGCTTTTCGCTATGCAGCCGCTTTGTAACTATTGAACGAATGGCTTTAGACTCGTCCTTTTCATGAGAATTAGAACGATAGCACAACATTTACCAATTTGGCCTTCGCGCTCAACTATAAGGGTCAAATCCTGTGTTATACGATTCGCGTTGTAGCAATCAGACCCCTGGAAGAAAGCGGCCAGGAGAACGGATTAAATATGGCTTACTAAGCGTGCAGTACGCTCAGTATTTGCAAATGCTAACCTCGCTGCACTGCATGCTCGGTCAACATTCGCACGAGATATTGACCTCTTTGAAATGCGCTTGCAGCGAATAAGCTATGGAATACTATAGCTAATTCATTTTAATACCTACATACATACTAACTGGCTCAGGCCCGATAGCATACGTAGCTACCCAAGTGTGCTCGACTGTGGTACTTATTATCTATTTCAGATACGTAAAGCGGTAACCAAATCTTGGTTCGACATTTACCTTTGGATGTAAGCCCGAAAGATGGCTGATTTTTGGCTTCATTGGATTAACACGAACTTGCTTAATTCGTCAGCAAAAAAAATAGTGGCATTCTGGACATGACAAACATTAGTCAGCGCATGCGCTCCTTCAATAATGACAGGCAGAGAACCTCAGCTGGCCCTCGTCAATCTACCGGCCTTAAATCCTCTAAAGCTCTAGGACTCCAAAGGGCCTGGTCTAAATTGGACGTCCCCCTTCTTTACGCCGTAGAGGTGGTTGTGTCCTTACGCGGCTCTATGCCACTCAGAAACCAGCGGTGCGCATTTCTGCCAACTCTTTATCAACATTTGAATACAGTTGTGTAGTTAAGTGTGTTAAGTTACAGTGTTGACTTGTTGAGGGACAACAGCTTTGTAAGAATAGCTTGTATTTCAAGCGTCCATTATTTCTGTTTAGGCTCCAGGAAACGTTTTTTTCTTGCTGAATCATGAAGGATAATTGGCCGCAACTCGCAAACGGACAACGAAAGTAGCTCTTCGTCGCCTGTTCGTCACAACGAGATATTTTGTCGGGAATATTTAGTGACAACATTACTTGACCACTCTATATTTACCGAAGTATAGAGCACAATAACTTTGTTCAGGGAAATAGCAACGTACCAAACCGTGACACTGTAGTGATGCCGTGAATGCATATTGATCGACGGAAATCTGGCCGTCTATAGTTCTGGAGCCATGTTGGTTCCAAACAAACATTTCTGGGATCGTTTTGGCCTCCTTAAAGAACAAGTTCGTAACCATCGTAATCTGAAGAGAATGACAAAGGGTCGTAAGTCTTGAGCAGACAATTTTTAAACGCTAAACGAAACTGGCTGCCAAAGCGATTTGGAGGCCGGAGTGTTCCTTTGTTCGGCCTGTGGCTCTAATATCGCTATGGTATCAACTGCTCTCTTCACTTGACAACTGAAGATGTTGAATTACTAGAACTCTTAGAAAGCAAGCAATGTCTTAGTGGTATATCGTGCTATATGCCTCGTCATCCACTATCATCCGAACCGTCCTCATTCGCTTGTGTACAGAAAGTCGAGCTAGCAAGAATGGCGCGCGACTGCGAAGTGTTTAATGTTGCAATAAATTGATTGCAACGTTATTTATTCGACGTCATTCATCTTAACCTGACTCGTGACACGAACGTTCTAGCTGCCTCACTTCCATGAATTCAATGTTTTCAATAAAAAGAATCATCGAAAGAGCATCTTTTTAGATGCCTACTGAGTACATGATGAATATTTATTAAACGGGGAGGCAGTGTTTTGCATTCACTTCGTGAGTGGCCATTGAGACTATGTGGCTAAGCTTCAAATGAAGGCAACTAGTGTAAACGTAGATGCGTATCGCGACAAGGGGCGTAGGAGATTCGGTAACTTGTAGAAACCCGAACTTCGGGATGAAGTTTTCCAGCTCCATGAGTCTAAATTTCTATTGTTCACCCAAACAAGAGCCTGGTCTACCTAAAATGCATACGTAGCCACAGTTCGCTCATTGTCGCAGATGTTCAAAGCCTGGTATTACGTTACGTGGTCTCGCGTGCGTCCGTAACTAAGCTGTGTACGTGAATTGCAACACATTGATTGCGTCTACATATACCATATCGAAAAACCTAGGTTAAATATATTTCGATTGAACACATAGTTTTTTGTTTTTGGGATAATAACTGCGCCCGTTACTTGTGCTCACTGGGATGGACCAGCATAATTTATCATATCTGCACCTATTGTGAATAAGGCCTTGCGCTCTAAGGTAAGCTGTTTACATTTTGTACCTTACACTGCATCCGTAAGTGGTGTACGAGTACATGTTATTGAAATCCACTATTTAAATGATCAGGACTAACACGTTATGTATCGGCTTGGCAGTTCAAATTTGAGAAATTCTCGTATCGTCTGCTCAACGTCGTTGTGATGATGATTCCTATGATTCAGATATTTGATAAGCACACGCAAGCGAAAAAATAATAATAACAATGATGCACAGGAAACGAGGACAATGTCTTTCAGATGTTGTGTTCATATGATATATTTATCTGTTGTAAGCGAAGCTGATTATTTAGGAACACACGAACGGCACGCTTCATTATGGAAGGAGAGATTTCTCGTATACGGGAAAACATACTGCCATATGCCCGAAGGACACCTAGAGTATCGTTACAATTCCGAGCGCGCAAACCTCATGACTTCCGTAGTAGGGAGGTCCAACTGATTCAGAGAGCCGGAAGCGCCTCCGGAGGCGCTTCCGGTTTAGGACTGGATATATGTATAATCAGCTTACGAAAGATACTGTAATGTAATGGCGAAATTCGCATGCAATTGAAATAATATAGAGGCAAGGTCTCTAATAATAAAAAGCGGCATTGTACTAGATATATACAAACATCATAGGACACTCCTACAGGCTACTATACTGAAACGGACCCTAAATTTCTCGGTATGAATTTTCCAAAAATGTTATCTAAGCACACCCTTGAGAGAACGAAGCATTGACCAGCTTCAGATATTGAGATTGAGACGGTCGCTGCTTGGCAGACCTAAGTGTTTCTCCGCTTATTTACTCTGAATAAGGTACGTCAGAAATACCGTTCGTTTTTCTATGACATACTCCAAGAACGATTAAGCCCAGCGTCCTTACTAGGCTCGGATCGTTTCATAAATCTGAGCGTGAATAGCAATGGTTCTCCAATTGTACATTTTCGTAGAAACTTAGTACCAGAGTGATGAATGTGTGCCATTCTCAACGGTAGAGGAAACTGTCGCACGTTTGAATGCTGCAAAAGAACAGATGCCATTTTTGTACCGTTCACTGTACGGCGACATATTGACAATCTGTGTGTTGTATGTACGCCTGGAAGATATTTTTTACGAAGTAACCATCAAATTTGTATTCATATAGCATTAAAAACTAGCTATCAAAACGGCTCGATAGGTTGTGTATAAAATACTTTAATTATATAAAGGTTAATAATCTACTATTTTAATTCTTATTTATTATTTCCAGATGTAGTCCATTGGAGTTGCCTGAATTAATGTATTTGTCGCACCACGCCATTCGGACTTTTGGCTATACATCAGTTATCTTGTTTGTGTAATCTACGTTCAAAAGAATTCAAATTATCTTTCGTTCCGATGGTTTCTTATGACCATTTCGAAGGCTATTCCTCAAAGCTAGCTCAGCTCTTTGCTCCCGACTTGTCAACTGACGCAACTTTCCTTTTCTGTGGCCTCATTGAAGCGTGGACGTTCAACTTCAACTACGATGCCGATGGTTGTAGTTAATGTAGTTTGTTTACTCCTTTCAAAAGCGAATCCTTTCAGGGTAGCGCTAAAAGGTAAGGAATTGTAAGCTTCTACAACAAACAAAAAGCCATGAAATGTCAGCGACACAACAATCTTTAGATCCATATTAAAGAGCTGTTTCAGTACAAGCCTATAAAGTCATCAGTTGAAAGTTGGGTTTTCGTCCTTAACCACTCCGCTTATGCAAATTTGATGTTAATTTGTTACGATTGCTTAAATATAAGTGGTCAGTCTTCGCTGGGTCTATGGCGTATGAGGTGCTATCAACGTGCCATGCGACCGAAAGTGGTAATCGTTATGCCGTCAAAAAAATTCACCTGGTATACGGAGACTGGTTGTGATAAACACAGCTATGTATTTAGTTATATTAAATGCTCTCCTCCGCAAAAAAAATAGGAAAGGTAATTGCTTAATTATGATTTTGGTAAATATAGTACTACCTCCAGCTTCTTCTGAAACGTTTGTAGCTAGATTTATATCCTAATTTATAAAAAAAAAAACTTCTTTCGTGCTTTGATATACGTTATCCATTGTAACAGTAGTGGTAAGTAGGCTGCCCATTTGCCATCCTGAAGCGTGCATCCATATTCTCACGACATTTCGACGTTGTGTTCTGCCTAGGTTTTGCCCTGCATAAAAAAATATTACGCTTTTACTCCTACTGTGTCAACATGTCGAGAGAATCAATAGAGCAGCGCGAAAAGGAACCAGCAAAAAAAAACGCGCCTCTATATTACCGCCAGTATCACCTTATCGAGCCACCGATTTATGCGGACAAGGCGCCGCTGCCTCGGCTAGACGAAAATCAAAATCTGTATGGGTATGTCGGGTTGTATATTTAGCGAATGATTAAAGTTCGACTCGAGATTTCGACGCAACGGCTCCGTATCTTGTCTGTGAAGTCCAGCATGACGACACGTGTTGGTGGTGATGCCTATAATACCAGCACGAACGCTTAGCGGCGTCACTGCCCCAGCACTGTCGCCGAGTCCAAGGGCAATTTACTGCTACTAAGCCCCTCAGACAAGCTAGCATAGTTTGGCTATCGATTTAGCCTATCGAACATCGCCCGCAAGAACATAAAAGCCTTCAGGTCACTCAAAGCTTTTGGGGCTTGGGATTGGTCTGGCCGATTGGGTGGTATGTTGTGCGACCTACTACGTTGCTATATTGCTGGGCCTGTGACACGGGAAAGAGACAGAAACTGAGGCAGGAGCAGACGTAAAGTACATATAAAAGTAAAGTCGAGGAAAAAAGCGTCGCACGTCATCCCCACCTTTCAAACTTGTTTTTTCATTCAATTAGCCCCTGAGCTAGAAGGCTAGAAGGGCATGCATATCGAGGAATTGCTGGGTGGAGAACTCGTTCGCAGTTTTGTAGAGAACATTGAAGAAAGCACGAGCGCATAAAGAGTTTTGGCAAATGATGTAGAAAAGAAGTTTCGTGTAAAAGTGACTGAACGTAATTGTATATATCGGTGACTATTACAATTGTTACAACGTTAGACTCGTCGCAGGAATGCCTGATCTTCATTGGTAAAGTATGCATTTTAAAGATATTTAGAGGAAGATAACGATATTAATACACCTATAAGCTACTTGTATGAAATGCTAATGATGATGTAGACAATTTCAACGGGCGGCAACCTTTGTGACCACGCACAGTCCTATACGTTTTGCTAAACTTGTATCATTTCTTTAGCAGAATTACGTCTATCATTAAATCCGATGTGTATCAGAGTTACTTACTCGTAACCAGTTCGCTTATGGCTGCAGTTTGAGTAGGACCCTACGTAGTCTAGGTTATATCCATCTAGCGCGACCTGCATGCATACGTAAGTCAGAAGTGTTGTCGAAGAAAAGTTATTGAATTTACAAACGTATTTTTCAAAAGGTCTCTCTTTGTGAGACGGAACCGATAGCCTTTCTTGATTGCTCTAAGAGCAAACAGTTTTGGAAATCAATTCTGATTGTACCTATTTCTGTTGGTTAAGGAATATACTAGCAAAGCTAGTTATTTGCGTTCATTTCACTAGGATCGGTTAGAACTTTCTACGTCGAATATCCATTTAGAATGAGCGTTCCCAACAAGCTTGAATTTTATTCAGAAGAACGCAGCGTTCTATTCTTGTCATACACGTAGAAACGGTATTTTTGGTATGATTCACTTTCAAAAAACGTGATAGTCTCCATGCTATAGTACTGAAAAAGCAATGTGTACCAAACAGGCCAAAACCCACCAAAATATATATATATAATCATCTGTTGGATATAGAAATAAAGTTCTGGGTAGAGCTAGTTTCGAACGAGGGGCGAAAACAGCTACGATGCTATATTCAGAGCAGCTAATAATCCAAGATGAATCGCCATCTTTTCCGGATTTATTGCGCTGGAAGGAAAACATGCCAGCCATATGCGGTTTTGAATAACAACGACATCATGAAATATGATGCACTATTTTACAGAATAGGTAGGCATAGGGTGTCCTTCAGGACAATATTGGTTCTCCAAGCAACGGGGTTCCCCATGTGGGCGCCGTACAAGATACGCACTGCACACTTTTGCTCTATAAAGTGCAGCTTTAATAGTCGTTTCCAGGCTATTACGATGACTAATAAAGTGTGACGCAGCTATAGAAAACAAAAAAAAAAAACAATTTACAGCCCATTCACTGGGCGTGGTTTTTTAGATTATATAATTTACTGCAACACTGCCAGACTATAAATTAGGTTCTATTACAAAAAATACAGTACACTTGAATAACTATATGCGTATAATATATATACATCAGTGATTACAATAGACCCAAAATTGAGTTGTGCCAATTTAATTTCTAAAGTTCGCTTCAATGCCAACCTGGTAATCTTCTATCGTCCGGTGGAACAGGCCGCATTTTGTGCGGCCCAGTTATCTGTGTTGATGTGGTATTCAGAAGATAAAGTTCTTCAGTGCTGAGACGACCGTATGTGTGTGTGATAGGTGGTCATGCTTTCGCGTTGTAAGCTCAATGTCTGCACGTACGGTTCAGACGTTGTCGAAAAGCAGAACGAATTTCTTCTGTCCTTTTTGTGGGTTTCTTTTACCTGTATAGGCTATGATTCATTTACTCACTGGGAAACTCTTTTCTGAGTTAATTTCATATTAACGTTTTAGACTTGCGAGCATATACGTGCTCATAAACGTATATAAGGTATCATATATATAGAATCCTTACGTTCATAGTATAGTTGGTACGATGAACATAGATAAGCTACGTATTTTTATAAAGACCATCTTGCTTGGCCAACTGATGAATAAAATAACTAGTGAATGCCAAGCTGAACTGACCTGAATTTACGATGTACGTAGAAGGCACGTTTTTTAAGTGTTTGGATACGATTAGACAGAAGTTAATAAATAAATTCGACTGATGGACCGATTGTGTTTACAATGTGACGTACCGTTACGTAAGGTAGCATTCAAAGCTTATAACCGTAATGACGAGCTCGCGGTTATTGCATGTAAAGAAAATAGTGATCATTTTCTGCTCAGACGACAGTGTCTCGTTTCTTTCCGTTGCTCCTTTATCGGTAGGCTATTGCATATCTTTTGATGTCTGCTAAAGAACTCTAGCATTGGTTAAAGCATGTTGGGTGCGTTTAGCATTTTGGCCCCTAGCAGGAAAAGATAGCAAACAGTTCTAAGTGCAGTATCTCAATCTACCGACGGATATAACTGGCCGAGAACAAAGAAATAAGAACAGAGGCGAAAGAACATACTTTATATTGCGGTCGGCAGCAGCTGAAAAAGATGGTCATGTTCAGCCTTGACCAGCGCAGGTTACCGTTGTAACGAGAGGCTTCGTCTGGCTACGAGCATTGACTTGTAGGGAGCGAGCGATGGCCAGCAACGAAGTGAAGGGCCCGGCGAGACGTCCACGGAAACCGTCGAGTACCAGGAAGCGCTGCATCTACTGCCACAGGTTCTACCTCAGCAGCCGCCTCTGCCGTATCCACACAACATAACAATCACATACTGCGATTGTAAGATATGACGAATCACCGTCATCTGCGCGCGTTTTATGAGTGTTGTTAAGCAAATTATCTACCTTTTTAACGCAACTTAGCCTCTATGTTTCGAATTTTACGTCCGGTATCGCCGTTAGACATTCCATCAGGCGGCTGGCTCCCAGCACGACACGAAGTCAGTCTATGCCCGGGCTCGAAGCTAGGCCACACTGTGGCCCTAGAATTAGTAGGCCAATGCGTTACCCACTAAGCCACGGTGGGAGGGAGGAGGGGGCGAGTCCGCGTCCAATCTATACCACATAACCTTGCCTGCCTTATCCTAGGCTGTCATCTCCGGTTGGTCTTTGCCTTTTTCCTAGTCTCACTTCCTTGGTTCTACTTTGCAGTTACCGTGCGCTCTTTTTATCCAGCGCATCGCACGCTCGCGAATACTCCTCGGTGCACTCCTGCCAGCTTCGCTTCACATGGCTGCGCATGCTTTGTTGTATGACCGCAAATCTACTAAAAAAATGCGGTCCTAGTAATGCTGGAGCGGTTGGTTAGCTGTTGGCCTTCAGATGCTTTTCTTCCTGTAGAGAAGTGCTTCGGCAGCATTTTATTGCGATTCTGCTATACATTTATCCAAGAGTTCTGCAGACGAACTAGCTACACGGACTGCTTATATATTGCCGCGAAAAGCAGCTGCAGCCCGCACTCTTAGTTCGTTTGCTGTACCACTTACTAGCCGCACCTCGCCTTTCGACTGGGAATCTTGCTTTCCTTTAGGTTACGCAGTTGCCAATAGCAACGGGTTCTGCTGTTCGCGTCCTGTCGAGCCTATAGCTGGCAGCAGGCAACCAGCTAAACGTTAGCCTCTAGCAACATAACAGGCCTATATAACAAGCTTGAGTAAAGTCGAAACACGTGAGCCCTATCGCAACAAAAATTTTAGGACCATCTGCTAACACTAAACAATGTGAAGAAAAGCTTTGATTGGAGCCAAGACGTTGTTACTACTATATGATATATAATGATTAAGGAAAATTTGGCTCCTTTTTAAAATCATCGTGAGATAACTTATGCTAGTTGCAGTGTTGATGTGTATATCAACTCCCTGAACTAAAAGCGTGACTTTTGAAAACAGCCCTACAGATCGTAGTGTAACCCCTTATCGTTTTAAAGGCAGAGATAGAAGAAGAAGAAAAGAAGCCAAAGATTCATCTCTCGTGGAATCAAATCTATTTTAAGATCATCGTTAGAAAATTAACTGCTCAATAATGTATGAATCGGTATAATACATTTACTTGTTCCTTCATCTAAAGATCCGGTTTTACTTCGCGATTCTTTTGTTTCGTCAGAGAGTTCCATCATAACATCCCATAATAAGCTACTAAACTTAAACGTAAAATACCTATATATATATCGATATTATTAGAAATAGGAAAATAAACAATTTATATACAAACAGTGACCCAATCTGGTCACATGAATGTGTTCCATTTTTCCTAAGTGTCATTAGTCAACGGTGATTGGAAAAAACAGTAAAAAACCAGGTAGATGTAGCTCACATGGAGAATAGCTGCTGTTTAGAGTATATCTATGGTAAATCTGCTTCTGCTGAATATTAGCCAGGTTTGGAAAAATGAATTCAAAAACTGAACGGGTATATTCAATGAAAGGACCTAGAAAGGAGTGGTTTTATAATTTCCAAAAATCGTCCATTTGTGCTCACGTCTATAAGTACTCTATGAAAAGACAAGCAGGAGTTCTTTGAGAAACAGAGAACGCTTTTTGGAGATGTCGTGCCATGTAATTATTTCTTTGTTGGTTGGCTGCATTTACGCCTCCATCAATCGACGTATTTTTCCATTGCAGGTCAGATAGCCCGAAAAAATTGTGAGTGAAGATGGTGTATCCCTTCCTTTTGCCCTCTTTTTTGTGACACGTGGTCCCGTCGTGGTGACGCCATATTCCGTGCACGGTTATAGGCAACAACCATAACGGCCAATTGAACTTAATTGAAATGGTAGGCTTTAATAAAAAAAAAGAAAAACGGTTTTCTCTTTTTAAAATAGCCGATGGCAAAAGCCCGTGGTTGGTAAACAAAAAGAGACGTTTTCCGCATTTTGCTAACAGCCAATGCCTGAACTAAAAACTGATTGTTAAACTTCATTGTTGTTTACATTTTAAAAAGGTGGCAGACGACCGCAATTGCTTAGAATCGACGCTGCATATGAGTCGACTACATACATCGGACTTTTTCTTTATTCTAACGTATACCTACTGTTGACCAATTCTGCGTGCCAATATTATACGTTCATAACTTTTCCCTTTTCGTTGCCTCCCAGTTTCTGGCACTGTATGCCCGCCTAACACGTTTGCACTTACTCTATTTCGTAAAGATTGGAGACCCGCAGCTACCCTTATGCATGCTTATTAGCTTCTTGTGGGCGTCTTGTGCACTCGCTATTTTCACGGGTATTCCGCGTTACCGAGTCAGCACCGAAGCAACGGCTAAGAAAAAGCAGCAGCGACAACAGCAGTACTGAAGACGCCCTGAACTGAGGTCGCTGACTTTATTACTTGCATCTGCGATCGCCTTTGTTCAAGCTTTGCTTTAAGTAGAAGATTTGCAAAAGCAAACGGTTGGCGTAACCGAACGGGGCACTCGTAACAGTCGGCGTCGTAACCACCCGGAAAAAACAAACGGGCGGAAGAGGGCAAGACAGTGAGTGGAGCAACAAAGCGTCATTGGAATGAGACTTGTGATTTTCGACATTTGTGTACCTTTGTGGCACCCTATAAAAACTAAGCTAACGGGAAAAAAAAGCGAGAACCGCCTCTAATCGTAAACGACTTTATTGAGTCTCTCTCCCCCCCCCTCTCGCTCTCTCTCTCTCTCTCTCTCTCTCTCTCTCTGTCTTTAATTTTTTCGTGTTCATGATATTTGCTCCTTCGGAACACTGTAGAAATGATCATGAAATCATGTTACCTTGCACGCAGTTACTTCGGAGCATTTCTGCCATAGGAAATAGCAGCGATGTGACAAGTGATTGGCATTAGTCTAAACAGAATGAAGCTTCGTCACGAGAAAGACAAATTTTCAATGTGTCTGCTCGCGCGTGGCGACCGCCCTGTGCGAACGAATAAGAGCAACCTGTACAGGCTTTTATTAGGACATGGCCAGCCTCTAGTTAAGTGCTATACTGTAGTAAGGCTGTGAGCAAGACATTAGAGATCATCAAGGAATATTTATCGCCGAGTGTCTGCAGCGGTTGATCGCATGTTTTTCTACAGTGGGTACAATTTACGACTGCGTTCCGCAACTAGCCTAGCGCTCGAATTTCGCTCGAATCAAACTGTTGGGTTTAATAACCGAATTATATTTAATCAGTACGTTCTTTCATTTTGAGAAAACCCGTTCTTGACGTGGCCCTGCTTGTGAAACTTCGAACACAGCATTTCTAATATGACAGCTTTTACTGGGTTAATCGTGACCATTGGAAGAATCAACTCTAAAAGTAGTCTTAATTGAAGAGTACGTTACTAGCATCCTCTCAGTAACACTACAGTGACACACTAGGTATTCTAGGTGTACACACTGACTAGCTTTCACCTTTGACATTCTCATTGAAAAAAAAAAACAACCTAATTTACAAATGATCCTAGTAGATTTTAGTCATACTTTTGGTCACTTGCTGCTCTCAACAAGAAACCACCTAAATGTTTAATGTCACTCCTTATTTTCCATAAATATTGGTATTTTTTATAAAATCGTATAAGCTAGCAGTAAGAGCACGAATCAAAAAAAACCCAAATGCTATGCAATTAGAATACAATTGTTAACATGAACACCTCAAACGGTCGAAGGTTGTCCACCATCGTGGTACTTATCAGTAGAGCGCATAGAGAAATACATGTTTGATTAAGTGGGTGTACTGCCTGCGTTTGACAAATGCCATCTTATCTCTGTTTCAGCATTCGGCCATCTTGCCGGCCATCTCATACATGCAGCTAACAATACATAGACGACCGGGCTGGGTTTAATGGTATTCAGCTATTGGTTCAAGCTGAACAAATTCTTCTACGAGAATTTAAAGTAGACCCAAGCTTCGAAGGAAATCCTGGACACCGTTGCTGTGTCGCGTCTCGAGCTTTAGTCCGTGTTATGTTTTCTGTTGTGACTATTACTATTAATGATTGTATATAAGGATAGTTTATATTTAGTCTAACGTACTCAATTCAGTAGTTTTACTACGAAGACTTTAATACGTGAAATTAATAGTTCAGCCGCTGTTTGGAATTGCATTGCTGGCTGTTGTTTGCCTAAAGCTTCCCACGATGGTTCTATTGTTTTATTACAAAGAACTGGGAATTTCGTATATGACTATTCAAGAATATTTTGTGTGCAAGGTTCGCAAAAGGGCATATACAGTGTCTCGTTCCTAAGTGGAAGCGATTAATTTCTTTTTGAACCTTTACGCCTATTAGGACAGTCAATTGCAGTTATAATAAACCCTAATTTATTTAACTGCTGCTTGTAGAGGGAAAGTGTTTCTTTCATACATACACCGAAGGAGAAGGGATTGCCTACAGTTCTGCTTTAAAGCTTCCGCTTCCTCTGTCGGGCTTAAGGCAAACGTACCACAGCGTCCTCGACGACAAATGCTCATGTACTATTGCAGCAAAAAACAAACGATAGGGTTTTTTTTTTCATTTGATCCACGCTTGCAAGGACATAGGCGGAAGTAAGGTAGCTAAGGTAATAGCTAGAACTCATCGATGTCTATAGAACCGTTTGCAACGTAGGCCGGCGCTTATTACGACAAGAAACAATGCTTTTGTCGTATCTACTAACTTGACAATGGCGACAGTGTCTTCACTGACTTTTTCTGCCTGTATATCTGCTTATTATTATTATCTATTTTATAGCCAGGTGCGCATAGTTCTGGATAAGGCGCATCACCAAGGGCTACGAGGTCAAGGTGCCTGTAAGCGTCCTTAATCATGTTACCACGAAATCTAGCACGATCAATCGATTAGATTGTCTTCAGCGCGGTAGGAATAAGCGTACAAGACGTATCGCTTGATTTAATGATAATACTATGGGTTACCTTGATGACGTTGTGTCTGATATAGGTAGAAAAAAATGCCTGCTTCAAAAAAGCCACTACTCATACAGATTCCGTACAGCAGGAAAGCTGGCATTGTATTTAGTAGTATTATCAAACGGCCTATTTAAGGAGCTAACAACTGCATTTCGATGAGCCCAATGGTTAGGTTAATTATTCCAGTTATCATTGCTTATAGGAATACGCCCTGTTATTATGTAATTATAGTAAATACTTCGTACGTTTGCCAGTTGACCTACCGTACTTCTTTTTGCTTGCTTGAGCTCTAACGATTAGTTGGACGTTTGTAAATAATCTGCTTGACTAGATAAAGAACTACAATAACAAGGCGACAGCTCGAATTGTTACGAAGCTTGCTTTCAAGCAAGCATTTACAATTAGCTTCTCTACAGTGGGTAAACAATCCCACCATCTAGTGGGCGCTCATTCGAGGTACTAGCCTCCAAATACAACGAGTGATCATTTTGGTGGCAAAATAGGTAAGGGAATCTCTTTTGGGAACCGAAATTGGGTCTGCACGCCAAATAAAATAATAAATATCTCAGGTAGGGGAAAAATTAGCCAACGCGATGTATGCATCAACCAACGAACGGACTCGCACATCTCTCAAGGGTTGAACGATCGCGGCTCGCGACGAGACTTTTCATGAGGGTCTCTCAAAGTATTCATGATACTTCGAAAGTCTATGATGAGTAGAAGTTCCCACGGCTTCTTTTCCTGTTATCTTCCTCTGTAAAAGTTTTTTTCGATTGAAATATCACGTGTTTGTGTGATTTTGTTAAGTGAATTAGACCAGCAAGACCAGGTGAACGTGTATGAGTAGAAAGGATTAGCTTAAGTACCTAGGAGAGGTTGCATTTCGCGGCGTTCCAATATTGAACAATGTAACAGTTTATGCGCAAGCGACCATTAAGAAATCAGTAGCGTTGGCAATCCTCCCTGGCACAGTTGCTTGTCATAATCATTTCCTCCCTAGAACGCGCTCTAGAACGTGATTTGTATAAAAGAAGATCAATGAACCAGAAAGCTTCAAATACATATGGCAGGAATGAATGGAACAACGTACAACGCTTAAAACAATGAAACTAAATGATGAGTGAGTTTTGACAAACTTTAAGCGGGGTACGTGAAATTCTAGACAAAAATTCATTTCTCACAGTATGTCGAGAGGTATGAGTGTTCAAAAAGTAAAGAAGAACGTTAGATCGACGGTAATATATAAACGAGGGGTTGAAGGTCCAAGAGAACATGGTGCTACGACAAGTAGAAAAATAGAGCCAGGAATAAGAACTTGGGGGCAAAAATTCATTCGTCAAGCTAAGGGTAACATTGTTTGCCTATGTACACACAGAGGTAAATTTTGCAAATAAACTATTTACGCACTGTGCTACGTAGTATCGACGCGATTTGCCGGAAAAATTTGCCTTCGGTCGCAATACAAACAAACATTATCAACAGAAAGATAGTGTCGTTTACGGTGCCAACAAACGTTCGAATAGCGATTGTTTAGCAATACGCTTACCTCTGAGCTGTTGTCATGGCACAACCGATTGAGAGTTTGCTGCCGAACATAGGCTTATCGTTAATCCATTAATTTAGATCGCGCGTAGCGCAAATGTCCAGTGTCTTGCAACGTTTAGTACTATGCCATGTTGCTCATGGATAGAGGACATGTACACCAATGCGATCACGTGCTGGACGACGCTCAATCCGCTCGTTCTGTTTATGCTATTAGGTCTATAGAACGATTGGCTATTTGAGATTAAGACATTTACGGTAGCGTTCTATTAATATCAACCTTTTTTTTATAGCCAACCAGTTTATTGACATGATATACTTGACATTATATTACGGCTTTGTTTTTCACGCCATCGACTCAACACGTCCAAATAAACTGAAAATGCAAAAATCTGTCTTGAAACAATGTAAAGCTTTCAAAAAGACGACAATGTACACGCTTAAACTCCCTTCTTTTCCCAATCTATGGGACCTATATGGCACCGATGTGAACTTATGCCGCTTCTTATCTTCAAAATGACAAACAAATTTGACATTTGGTTTGTTGTTCTTGTTACGCTCCGTATGATATAGTCTTATATCTTCATTAAAATTGTCGTTTTCCAGTAATTGCGAACAAGTAGCGTATATCTATGAATAATAACTGTATACCGTAAGTAGGTAAACCGTTTGTATGGACCCAATGACGATAACAGACAGCAACTGGGTCTATATAACGTATGCTGCTGTGATGAGCTGCTACGAAAGACTTCATTGCCGCGTAAAAATTACTATGGCTATCGTTGCCGCTATTCGAGCAGATCCTAGCCTAATATATACAACAAGGTAATCGCTCAAATGTACAAAAATAGCTGGCGTATCGTTATCTGGGTTTGGCGT